>NW_024412426.1:757388-854088 GCF_014898765.1 Herpailurus yagouaroundi
GGAGCGCGAGATCGTGACCTGGCTGAAGTCGGCCGCTTAACCGACTGCGCCACCCAGGCGCCCCTACCAGATTCTTAATCAGACTGACTTCTCTGGATTTTGTAGGCTCTCCCATAACTGCCTTTCCCTTCTGGTTGATTTATTCATTAGTAACTAAGTTAAAATTCCTAGGCCTTCCCTATCGAATGAGGATACCTGACAAAAAGGAGGTTTTATACTACCAAAGGTGGTTGGGAGAACCAAAAAAACTCTTAGAAAGTCAAGAAGCTGTGACCCTGTTAGCTTTTCTCAAAGAAAAGTTTTGCTTCTTCTGGAAAGAACATGAAAACCCGTGGGTCCGAATCAATGAATGCTGTTAAGAGTTCAGAAAAGTTGGCTTGTGGTTAACGGAATTAAGCAAGCTGTATTTTGCTGCCACGGAGAAGTCAAGAGACTCCTGGAAGGTGAGAGATGGGGAAACAGGTCTGCTGTATTCTGGTTGAGCTGTGACCTGCCTTGTACCGTAGGGCAAGCCAGAGTTCCTGCTTAGGCCCCAGTTTCCTCCTCTGTAAGGTGGTGGGGATCCAATGGGCACGAGGGTCCCTTCACTGGGTGGTTTTGAGAGCGCGAGCACCTGTGTTTCTTGCGGCTGGGAAGCCTTCCGACCTTGGCTCCTCCCTTCCGTCATTCTTTCGGTCACCAGGCACCGTCCTGGCTCGCGAGCAAAGTGAATTCTGGACGTCAGTCACAATCGTCCTGCCTACCCCCTGCAGGAAGTTGCGGGCAGAAAATTAATCCAGATCTTTAAACCAGATCACCCTCCATACAGCATCTGACAGGGAAGGCCTCCCACTTCCCTTCTGGTTCCCACATGTCACAGAACCTGTTGCCACATGATTCAATCCCCCCGTTCCCATTAAACTTAACCATCCCCTTGAAAATGAATGCACAGTTAACAAAGTGATAAGTTGATGCTTAAACTTTCAGCAGATTGCTTCCAGCTAATCTCAGTTAAGTGGCAGACAAAATCAGAGGCACTCTCGGCTCTCCATAAGCCCCAGCGCCCAAGAAAACGAGTGGGTTCCTAAGGGAAAATCTTGGTAATGTTTCTTCTTCCAGAAGCTGAAATGGAGTGGGCATAGGGTGGGGACAGGGAAGACAGGAGAACAAGAAGAGACGGCCTGCTACATTGTGGACAAAGATAACTGTGTAGCTGCAGGAACACCATTTACCCTCTCTGAGAGTCGACTTCCCTTTCAGTAACACGGGAATAATGATATGTTTGTTTCAGGACTCTTGTTAATTTACGAGAAGTAGACATCGAGAGAGCAAAGGCATTTATCCGATCCTTGCATTTCCTCATCACCGATGGGAATCAAAGAGGAGACTGCCCCCCACCCCGATCCTTGCATTTCCTCATCACCGATGGAAATCAAAGAGGAGACTGCCCCCCACCCCGCCCCTCCCCAAGTGTATTTGAAAGTCTTTTTAACAGAGAAGAGGCAGAGTTGCTTGTATTTTGGGAGAAGATTTCAGCTTTTGAAGGGAAATATAGTGTGACTCAACATCTGTCAGATACCATACAAACCATGAGCTCAAGGTGGCTTATGCTTCAACATTGGATTGTGTTACATGTCCTTTGATGACGCTGCATCTTTTTTAAAAAAAAAAATTAACATTTATTCATCTTTGAGAGACAGAGAGAGACAGGGTGTGAGTCGGGGAGGGGCAGAGAGAAAGAGAGGGAGAAACAGAATCCCAAGCAGGCTCCAGGCTCTGAGCTGTCAGCACAGAGCCCAATGCAGGGCTCGATCTCAAGGACCGCGAGATCATGACCTGAGCTGAAGTCGGACGCTTAACCGAATGAGCCACCCAGGTGCCGCAACACTGCCTCTTTTTTTATTTATTGTGGTAACAGAAGTTACTATTTTTTTTTAACCATTTTTAAAAGTCTAGTTCAGTGGAATTAAGTATATTCATGTTTTTGTGCAACCATCCCCACTATGCATCTTGAGAACATTCTCATCAACCCCAATTGAAACTCTGTACTGGGGAAGGTGAAATGAAATGGAGTCACTTTGATCAAGGGGTCTGAAACGCAGCTGGGAGACGTGCTTTAGGCAGGTCCTCACTGAGTGCAACCCTGACACTTTGACTGGCAAATGCCCCAAGGACTTTGCAAGAATACCTGTAATTTGCTACAGTAACCGATTTTTGCTTTGTGATGGCTTTGGCAATAAACGATGTTCAGCCAAGTGTAATTTCCTGCCACCAACCCCAATCAAAATTCTTTGTAAACGATGTATGCAAGCATGCCCTCTTTGTCTTTAAACACCCCTGACTTTTGCTTCCAAGTAGGGCACCATTTAAGTGGCTGCCCGGATCTGGGTACCCCCAATTACAATTCTTTGATCCCAAACAAATGCTTTGGCTTCATTACTGCCTCCTGACAATTTTAGGTCGACCGTGTCCATTAACGACTCCCATTCTCCCCTCCCTTCAGCCCCTGCTAACTACCGTTCTGCTTTGTGTCTCCATGGATTTGAAAACCCTAGGTGCCTCATGGAAGTGGAATTACGCAATAGTTGTCTTTTTGTGTCTGGTTTATTTAGCATAATGTCTTCAAGGTTCATCCACGTAGCAGCTCATGTTGGAATTTCCTTCCTATTTTTGTAAATTGTTTTTAAATGTTTTATTTATTTTTGACAGAGAGAGAGAGACAGAGCATGAGCAGGGGAGGGGCAGAGAGATAGGGGGACACAGAATCCGAAGCAGGCTCCAGGCTCTGAGCTGTCAGCACAGAGCCCTACGTGGGGCTCAAACTCACAGACCGCGAGATCACGACCTGAGCCGAAGTGGGACGCTCAACCGACTGAGCCACCCAGGCGCCCCAGAATTTCCTTCCTTTTTAAGGGTGAATAATATTCCATGCTATGTCGATGCCACATTTTGTTTATCCACTCATCCATAGAGGGACAGTTGGCTTGGTTCCATCTCTTGGCTACTGTGAATAACACTGCTATGCCCGCTGGTGTACAAATCTGTCCAAATCCCTCTTTCAATTCTTTCAAGTATGTTCCCAGAAATGGAACTGTTGGATCATATCATTCTATATATAACTTGTTGAGGAAGCACCGTGCCGTTTTCTGCAGCAGCTGTCTCATTTTATGCTCCCACCACCCATGCACTGTAACACCATTGTGAAACCGTGTTTATAATAGCTACCACGATCATAAGCAAGCATTACATTAAAGTCAATGTGAAACAGGCAATAAGAGTAGCAGTTATTTAATCCGACTTCAAGGTCTGAGAGCTCTGCACACGTCCCATCTGTAAGTAAGGGTGGTTATTTAAGAATAAAATGCAAATATTTTTTTTTTTCTGTCAGTTGATGTGCATTCTTTTTAAATGGCTGCCTTTGATTGGTACATGAATATTATTGTTTTGTTGTTTATTTATTTATTTTGAGAGAGAGAGAGAGAGAGAATGAGAGTGAGTGGGGGAGGGGAGCAGAGAGAGAGAGAATCCCAAGCAGGCTGTATGCTCAGTGCAGAGCCCGGCTGCGGGGCTCGATCCCATGACTGGGAGATCACGACCTGAGCTGATATCAAGAGTTGGACGCTCAACCGACTAAGCCACACAGGTGCCCCCAGGACATAAATATTATTGCGTATTTGACCTAACTTTAGGTATGTAATAACCTAACTTTAGGTGTGTATTTAACCTAACTACTTGATAAGAAACAGGTCTTTTTCTTCGACCTGGAGACACCAAGAAAACAATTACGGGACTCTAAGAGTGCCACGAACTAGGAAAGTCTGGAGACTTCTGGCTCAGAGCATGAGTGTGAAGGAGGCCGTCTTAGGAACCCTGGGGCTTTCTCCACTCTCTCCTCAATGGTTTAGGACAAGGTGCTGCTACCTGAATCTTCCAGAATAGAAACAGCTTCTGTCCCACTTCAAAGTGCTACGAAGCTGAGCGATGCCTGCAAGGCACGGAGCTGCTTTTTCAAATTGGGGCCAAATGGCTCAGTCCTTCTGCATTTGGTAATTTGGGTTGTACGTGCTAATAATGATTATTAAATTAGCTAATAGTACAGGCAAGTACATCTTAAAACATACATAACCCCTGGGCTCTTTCTTCTGTGTTAGGAGAGCTAGCTTTAACTATCTCAACAGCTCCGACTCGATCGGACATAACAGTTGTCTCTCCAAGACAAAGTGTCAAATCAAACTAATAAAAACATATTTCAGAAGTCAGTTTCTCTGCAATGTCCCTCACTCTCCCAGCAGAGAAGTGTGTTTTCTGCACGTGGGCCTATGGTTTTGCTCAGATACCATTCAGTTAAAACACTTTCTCCACTGTATTTTGTTACTTGTCTGTACATACTTTCTTTTGCTCTAGCAAGTGAACTCTCTGGGGACAGAGATTTTAACTAAGGTCCTTGTTCTAGCAAGTAGTAGTTTAATTATCTGGGGGGGAAAACAGTGGAAAAAAAATAGTAACTTTAGACCTAGAAATTCTACTTGTATAGTTTTGTCACAAAGAAATAAGAGGAAATATGTAAGTTTTATGGACAAAGATGTTCTTAGCAGCATTATTTCTAATCTAAGAAAATTATACTTAACTTTAAGGGTTCAACAATAGGAAGATGTTTAATTAAACCATCATACATCTGTGTCATGATCAGGGGGCCATTAAAAGTGATGCTGGTGCAGAGTTTATAATAACAAGAAAATGCTTATGTTAGTATACAAGTTTCAAAAGGTAGGGCTCAAAACTGTGCTTACAATATGGTCTCGATTTTTAAAAACAGGCACCTTTGCACTGGAAGGGAAAAAAAACCTTGGGAGAAAATAGATTAAATCTATTTTAACAACTATTGTCTCCAAATAACGAATACTTTTCTTCCTTCTCCCCTTGTTACGTTTATCATGACTTGTCGAAACACGAGACTTATATGATACGCTCCTCTCTGGGAATACCTTTCTTTTTCCTTTGTGTTTGTGGACAAGTCTCTTGAGTTGGCTCAAACCCTAGCCCTTCTTTCGCGTCTTTTCTGTCTACTCCTCTGACCTCTTACTGCCGTTGTCATAAAATTTTGAGCTAAAAAGGGTGCTGAGTTTTAGATTTCTCTTTAGTATCTCACAGTCAGTGGAAATGCAAAGCAGCCTGAATCTGGAGGCAGGGTGCCCAACTGTGAATTTTCATCCTCTCACTTATTCCCTGAGTGGCCCTTTATGAGTTCCTTACTCTCTTGGTGCCTCGTTTTCATTATCTGTATATACAGCCTTATCTTGTATCTAGAAATAAGCTTCTCACAGGCAGAGACCATGTCTTCCTTGCCCGTGATTTATCCCAAGCCTTTGCTGTACAAAAAGTAAGAAAATGTAAATTTCAGTTAATTACATGTGATTTACCTAGGGAACATCACCGCACTGGCAGTAGACATATTCATAGACACGGACTACTTTGCCGTGAAGTAGATCAGTAGTAATTGCGACTGGCTGTATTTGGTATTGCTTGAAATCTTAAAGGTCCTTATTTTTTATTTACCTGTTAGAATTCATATAACTCCAGGAAGACTCTCATTTGCTCATTTCCTGCCCAAACTTTCTACCGAATTCACATCAGGTGATAGTCACTATTCGAGCTTCCGGGGATGGAAGTGGTGCGAAAGAGTTCTTGCTTTCAAGGGACCACTAAATTTCAAGGAATTTAGTGGTCATGGTAGTGGTGGGCACAGACAGAGGTGACAGGCGATTACGATGCAGTGTGATAAGATGGCAGAACTATGCATAGGACACGTTAGAAGCACAGAGGCAAGATGGCTCTGTAAGTCTTAAAGAGAAGCCAGAAAACCTTTCCAGAGGAAGAAGGGAGGCTTGAGAGGAGCCTCAGAATGACGAGGAATTATCCAGGTGAATTGGATTTGAAAATGCCATTCAAGGAAAAGAAAACAGCAGGTTCAACGGTTTGGCATTTATTTTTCCGCTGACGCTCTATCTTGGGGAGACAACTGTTATTTCTGGTTGAATAAGAGCTGTTGAGATATTTAATGGTAGTGCAACTGACCCAGAAGAAGGAGGCTCAGAGGCTGTATATGTTTAGAATTGATTCTCATAGTGAAAATGAAGGCAACTCAAAACGTCTGCAGCATAAATTACTGAAACTGTGGAGGTGTGTATGAATGCCATGTTGGAACCTGAGGCTGGAAAGCTGAGCACTGGTTTTGTGCCAAGAGTCCTGAGTCTGAGGACGTGAGTGTGTGGCCCGCACAGAAGGTCCTGAGTCTGTTACAGGTAAGCACGGACATATATTACGCTATGGCCTGAGTGTGAACTTGAACAACACACCAAGGGACCTAAAACTGGAGAGGCGACCGTGTGTTCCACGCCAAGGGGACTTGAAGCCATCCCCACAATGAGAACAGGCTTGGGAAAGATTTTAAAAGCCAAGCGCCATCATTGGCTTTGAAAGACTAGGTTGGAAGAAGGGAAATTTACTATTAGGCGATGTTGCGGGAATCCAGGAAGATCTTAATAAAGGTAGATGCAGCACAGAGACAGCGTGCTGTCAGGGAAACTTATCTGGGAAATAGTAGTCGAGGTCAACAGCACGATAATGCCTTGAGTGTGGGTGGTTAAGAAGAAACACACGCAAGTTGTCGCAAATATGTGGCTTAGGGAAGTGAGCGAACGGCAGCGATGTCACCAAGACAGAAATGTAGGAGGCTTTGTCTGTTTTAGAAGGAAGAGTAAAAGCATGATTTTGAACGTCGTCCTGGGCTTGAGTTTCTGTGGAATATCCAGGCAGAGACATATAGATAGTAGACAGCTGGATATTTGGAGTGTGGAGATCAGGAAGGATAATCTAAGACATGCTTCAGAAACGTAACGATCAAATAAGGCTTTAAAGCAGAAGTAGAAAACAGAAATCATAAAAAACAGAGGAAGTGAAAATTCTAATAATTACCGAGGTTGAGGATTTAATTTAGTTTGGAGCTTCCTGGAAGTCTGAACAAAATGGAAGCGGATATTCTGTCCACGTTATGTTTCTACTTGTCAGACTTTATGGAAAAAAGTGAGTTGGCCCAATATAATGTATCGGAAAATTTGGGGAAACTGCAGCGTGCTGATGACAGTCCCCTGAAATGAAAGGCTGGAAAATGCAATTTAAGGACTCTGCATTCACGCTACCGCGCTGAAAACACTTCCCGGCAGAGAACAAATATTTGACCCTGTCAGAAGCCCTAGAGAAACGTATCAATATGTTGTTTAAATATTTGTAAGAGCTAGGGTGCCTGGGTGGCGCAGTCGGTTAAGCGTCCGACTTCAGCCAGGTCACGATCTCGCGGTCCGTGAGTTTGAGCCCCGCGTCGGGCTCTGGGCGGATGGCTCAGAGCCTGGAGCCTGTTTCCGATTCTGTGTCTCCCTTTCTCTCTGCCCCTCCCCCGTTCATGCTCTGTCTCTCTCTGTCCCAAAAATAAATAAATGTCGAAAAAAAAATTTAAATATTTGTAAGAGTTGGATATTTTAGAAAAAAAAAAGCGATTTCTTAAAAATGCCTTGGAATAACCCTTGTGGCTCTCAAAAGATTGATTGCTGAAAGCTGATTGGAGCGGACCTGGCTCGCTTTGTCAAGCCACTAACAGTTCTTGTGTTCTTCTCCCCATCCTCAGACAGCTCGTCGTCCCAGGTACTGGATACCGTAATCGATTGCCTTGGAAGTCTAGACCCAGGAGGGTGCTCCTGCTGAGGAAACACCCAGCCCCTATCTCTGTCATGGCTTGGTTGGGTGCATTTTTGGAAGAGATTCAAATATCTCAACCACTGCAGATGTATGCCGTCCCCTTTACCCTTTATACATCCTTTAAATATCACTTACGTATGCCGTCCCCGTCATCACTTTACATACCCAAGGCTGCTATAACAAAGCACCTCCAACTGGGTGCCTTAAACATCAGAAATTTATTGTGGCTCAGATTTCTGGATGCCAGAAGTTCCAGGTCTAGGTGGGGGGCAGGCTTGGATCCTCCTGAGGGCTGTTAGGAGCATCTTGCCCGCGGCTCTGCCCTAGCTTCCGCTCATTCGCTGGCCAACTTTGGTTTGTGGCCCTATCCCTTTGATCTCTGTCTCCATCTTCCCATGGCATGTTACCAACTACCTGTCCCTCCCTGTGTCCTAATTTCCCCCCCCCTTTTTTTTTCAACGTTTATTTATTTTGGGGACAGAGAGAGACAGAGCATGAACGGGGGAGGGGCAGAGAGAGAGGGAGACACAGCATCGGAAACAGGCTCCAGGCTCTGAGCCATCCGCCCAGAGCCCGACGCGGGGCTCAAACTCACGGACCGCGAGATCGTGACCTGAGCTGAAGTCGGACGCTTAACCGACTGTGCCACCCAGGCGCCCCCTAATTTCCCCCTTTTATAAGGAACCAGTCTTATTGGATTAGGGCGCACCCTAGTGACCTCATTGTTGACCTGATTATGTCTGTGAAGGCCCCTCTTTCCAAACGAGGACACATTTGAAGTGCCGGGAGTTAGGGATTCAACATGCTTTTGCGGGGATACAGTTCAACCCACTTCACTTTCTCGGAAAGCGCAGGGTTCTCAGATTTCGCTTTTCTTGTGCGTTAGCCTTACCTGAGGAGCAACAAATCTGGGACCCCTTCCTCCCGCTGCCAGGGCAACCTAACCCTTTTCTCTTGTGCACATTGCTATCGTTCATACAACAGCCAAGGGTAGTATGAATAATGTCTTATCTTTCTTTAGGGAAACATTTCCCAAAGTGTGCTCTGAAACTTTAGTCATGCAAGATATTCCGCAATAAAAGATTCCACGGTCAATTTAGTATAGGAAAGATATTCACAAATCCCACGCTTAAAACAACCACCACAACCCTTTCACTTTATTGTTGTGTTTTGGTGTGTTTTGTTGTGCTTTGTTTTGACTTGAGAATCTCACTAACATCCCATGGAATTAATGTTCTACAGAGAACATTATGGGAAATGCTAGTTTAATGTTTTACCGTTTACAAAACATATTCGCAGTTATTATCTCATTTGGTTCTCGAAACAGGCTCTGGTGGAGGCAGAGTGGTTATTATGGTTTTATTGTGGATAAACCACCGTTTATAGAGGTCTCATCACCGGCCAGGATTGGGTAGCCAAAAGCAGCGGTGAGAAAGCTCCGGTCTACGCCCTCTTGACTCTTGGTCCAGTGTTTCTTGCCTGCGAGTAAATTTCTCAAGATAAGCAAAATGTTACATAATCTCTTCCTCCCACTTTCCTTGCTACCGCGCCCCAATTCAAGGCAATTCTGTAACTTTTTCTGAGAAGCTGCCCATGCATCTCTGGGTGAGGGGGGAGAAGGACAAAGCAAAGGGTGGGGAACAAGCCGATGCCCAGAACACCTGCCTCACACTGCCTGTCTCCTCCTCTCCCTCATTTTTTAAAAAGCACGTTTTAATGTTTATTTATTTTGAGAGAGCGCGTGTGAATGGGGGAGGGACAGAGAAAAAGAGAGAGAGAGAGAGAGAGAATCCTAAGCACTGTCAGTGTGGAGCCAGATGCGGGGCTCGAGCTCACGAACACGAGATCAGGACCTGAGCTGATATCAAGAGTCAGATGCTTAACTTACCGAGTCACCCAGGTGCCCCTCCCTCGCTTTTGCGTTATATTTAGCAGTGGGTATGCTCTCTTCTTCTCGTTTACCTCTGCCCTTCGGGGAGACACTCGACAGGCTTTGTGTATAATAACCTGGCTTCAAACTCACCACACATTGTCCCTACTCTGATGCCCTCTTTCCCTCTCTGCACCCCCCAACCCCACCTTTAGGCGACCCTACTTCATCAGTTCCCCCAAGATGCTGGTGACTTTCGGAAGACGCCTTTCAGCTCTTAGATGTTGTCTGTTTGCTCTACAAGTTTGTCTGAAGGGAGTCTTCAGGTCGCTGGGACGTGCCTTGTGGGGATCACAAAAGCTCTCCGACACTGTTGCGACTGGCTGGCCCCTGTGCCATTGTCCCCTGACCTATGAGTGGAAAATGCTCTATGCCTCCACCACACCGCCCACAACCCACTGCCCAAAGGCAGCGTGAGGGGAAGACATGCCACATGTAAGGAGGAAGTGCCATTCAATTTAAAGAACATCTGTGGGGGCTCTATGACGTAAGGTGCTCAAGGGACAATTCCCAAGCAGGTGTAGAATGGAAGGGGAGTGTATGTGACAGACCGATACGATCTGACTACGATCTGTCATGGCCGACCTTCTTGGTATGACAACCTCAGTGTCATCCCTGGGGCGGACTCAGCAGGAAGCCATCCTGGGAAGGGATAAGGAGCTGGGGCTGATTTCGCGTGGTGAGATTCCCAGCTGTCAGTTCCCCCATGGGGTGTAGCAAGTCCCGCAAAATCAGTCTCCAAAGGCGTCCGCGAAGCCCATTTGGGGCCAACTGAAGGGTGACCAGCCAAGTGGGTATGCAGGGCTTTAAAACCATAGATAGTGAGCAAGATCCAGAGTCTGGGTTGCCGGTCCTTGGGTGACCATGTGTTAATGGGAGCCCTCCAGGCACTGTTTGGGGTCACTGGGAAAGAAATGGGGGTGAATAGGGATTCCAATAAGGGAATCTTTCATATTATATTTCTCCTCCTGTTTCCCCTGTTCTGTCTTGTTTTTGGCAGTTAATGCAGGGATTTTCATTCCATATCAACCCTAAGGCAGCGTGTTCAACCACGGCGCTACAGCTATCTTGGGCTGGGGAGGTCTTTACTGGGGGAGCTGTTGTCTCCATTGGGGGCGGGATTTACACACCAAGTGCCAGTAGCAGCCCCCCAAATCGTGTCAATCCCAAACCGTCCCCAGACATTTCCAAAGGTTCCCTGGGAGAAAACATTACCTCCCCCCCACAGCAAGTTAAGAACCAGTACTCTGGAGAAAAGGACTTCAGGGGTGTTGTGAAGAAACAGAATGGAAATGAGAAATGAAGGGTCGAAGAGGAGTCTTGCGGCCCTGGAAGCTTAGTCACAAATATAGAACCCATTCAGTAGGGATTAATGGGACACTTGGTTGGGGCACAGCTGGTACCTGGGACTCGTAGGGCTCAGTCACTCTGGGCGCACTAGGTCCGGAGCTCACAACAGCAAGATGAATCCCAGACTTCACCTGCTGCAGGATAGAGAGTCCTTGAACTTGGTCAGTTGTGGTCAGAATGATTCAAGACTGAGGAGGGCAGTTAGGTCTCTGTTACCTGCAGCAGAATAGACTTGGGGAAAGTAATAACAAGTATTATGGTGATGGGGACGATGATGATGATGATGATAAATATTTATATAAGACGGTGTGCCGGACTCTATTCTAATAACTCTGTCCTTTTTTCCTGCCATCTTGGTGTATGTCCAGTTCATTTCCTGACTTCCTTCCGGTCTCTGTTGAAAGGTTAGGTTATCGGAGAAGCTTTCTCTGGTCGTTTTATATAAAACAGCAAGTGCCTTCCCTGTTAGTCTCTGTCCCTTTTACCCTGTGTTCTTGTTCCTCAGAGCACCTATCACCATCTGACGCATTGCATATTTACCCCTTAATTACCGATCTCCTCGCTCCTGAAAGTAAGCTCTAGGAGAATGGAATATTTTCTCCACTTCTGTACCACACTAGGAACATAATTTGAGGGGCTATTACGGGCTGAATTGTGTTCTCCTCAAAATTCATATGCTGAAGCCCTAACCTTCAGTGCTTCAGAATATGACTGGATTTGGAGATAGGGCCTTTAAAACAGTAAGTTAAAATGAGGCCGTTAGGATGAGCCATAACCCAATCAGACCGGTGTCCTTATAAGAAGAGAAAATTTGGACATACATAGAGACACCAGGAGTGTGCACACACAGAGAAATGTGCCCATGCGAGGGCACAGCAAGAAGGTGGTCATCTCCACATCAAGGAGAGAAGCTTCAGAAGAAACCAATCTTGCCAGCACCTTGATCTTGGACCCGTAGCCTCTAGGGCTGTAAAAATACATTTCTGTCATCTAAGCCATTAACTTTGTAATATTGTGTTATGAAGCCTTAGCAAATTAATACAGGGGCCCAGTACGAAATGAAAATGCAAGCCCTTTATTCAAAAAGCAGGAGATGGGGCACCTGGGTGGCTCAGTCAGTTGAGTGCCTGACTCTTGATATCAGCTCAGGTCATGATCCTAGGGTCGTGGGATCGAGCCCCACCTTGAGCTCCACATTGAACATGGAGCCTCCTTAACGTTCTCTCTCCTCTCCTCCCCTCTCCTCTCCTCTCCTCCCCTCTCCTCTCCTCTCCCTGTGCACCTCTCCCTAGCTTGGTTTCTCTCTCTCTAATTTAAAAAAAAAAAAAAAGCAGGAAAAAAGTGTTGTTCAAGGTCAAATATAAAGCTTTTTTTCCCCTTTTTTTCCAGTCTCTCTTGGACTCTCATGGTGATGTTTCTTTGCTGATTAAGTTGCTCTCTGTCAGGCACAGGCATAGATGCTGAGCCAGTGCAGACCCTCACTGGTGCCCACATGACGACTTTGCGACTCAAGGCACTTGAGGTCCGTGGACTGCCAGGTTCCATCTGCAGGACTGAGGCAATGTGCCACACAGAGGCAGAAATGTCGAACCGGGTCATCTCCCCTTCCCACTACTCTAATTCATCATGGGCAGGCAACCCCCAAGGGTATTGCAGTCTTTGTGCTGGGACGCTGTCTTTACCCGGATCGGGGATGGACGAAGGCCACTTGCCAAGTTCCATGTTGGCACTGCGACACCAGAGCAGGAATGCTCAGTCATGCTCTCAGCCCGCATGCTCAGCGGGCACGCCTGGCTCTCTCCACCTATGCACTCAGACCCCCGCTGGGGGGCAAAGGCAGCGCTGGTTGCTGGATGGGGGTCGGGAGGGGGAGACCAGGAGGGTTCAGAGCCCCAGAGAGCAGGGAGGAGCAGTGGGCCCTCATCTGTTTCTGGGAGACAGGACTGCACTTGAGGCTGAGGCTCGAAGCCCTCGGGCATGCTCCGTTGTCCCAGCAGACTTTGCTTGCAACATACAAATTCAAAGATACAATTACCGAGAATTTTAAGTCAGCACCACCAGAGCCCTGAACCCCACGTGGGAGGCCTTTCTTAACACAGGACTCTACGCAGCCACACAGGTTGTATACCCAGGAAGCCATCTCTGCTACTACACCCCCGGTGCCCGGAACCGTGCCTTGTACATACTGGTTGTACGTGATGATGCATTCATCACCATGATCACGCTAAGCGTTAATCACGAATGCCTTTATATCATTTCATCTTTGTAACAGTCCTAAGAGGTAGTGCCTCCGTTCGACAAACAAGGGTCTGGAGGCACGTCGAGGTGAATGATTTACTCAGGTACGAGAAGCTGACGTATGAGGTTACGCCAGGGGGTCGTGTGAGAGCCGCAGGTAGCACCTCCTTCTTCTGCTGGGGACATGGAGGGGGCGAGCTCCACGAGTGATAGGAGAACGGGCTTTGTAGTAGGACAGACCTGGCTCTGAGGCCTGGCTCTGGCACTTCCTAGCTGTGAGATTGATGTGATTTTCTTCAGCAGTCTGAGCCTCAGTTTACTCATCTGTCAAACGGGAGTAATGACACCTGTGGCATGCAAGTGTTTTGATATTTACAGAATACAATGTTTCACAGCACACTAGGCACTTGGTAAGCAATCAACCACTGGTGGTTATTATTATTATTATTATCATTATTACTGGAAATAGCACAGCACTTTGTATGCACTCCAGAGTCTGGCTGCCTGCCTTCAGATCCCAGCTGGATGAGCCTTGAGAAAGCTACGCCTCTGTACCCCAACTCCTTCATCTGTCACAATACGGATAAAAATAGTACCTCTCTTGCAGGGTCATTTTGAAGATGAAAGGAACTGACGTTCACAGAACACTCAGAACAATACCTGTTTCACAAATACGCACTCTTTCCATGTTTGTTTAAAAAATAAATATCAGTCTATAGGACAACTCTACCAACTAGCTCTTTTCTGTTTATTTCTCTAAACGCCTGTCTTAAAGCCCCGCATGTGCGAAGGCTGGGAGTGGTCCAAGCCCCCGCGTGCTCGCCTGGGTCCCTTACACTCTGCAAAGCGGTGGGCAGCGCACCGACCTGGGACCGAAAGGATCCAGCTCCCTCACATTCGCCTTCCTCACCTTCTGGATCTCGCACCCCTTCTCCGGGCCTTGCTCTCCCCAAGTGCGTGGGCCGGGGAGGGGTGGGAGGGGCGACAACAAACTAGTGCCTTTCCCAGGCCCTTTCCAGTTCTGATTTTCTACTTGTCCCATCACTTTCTAAGAATCTCCCTCGCCTTCCCCACCGCAGCCCCAGACGCGAGTGTGACCCGCTTGGCTTCTCAGCTTCCATTTTGTGGGAGGGCAAAGGGTGCTTCTGGTTCTGGGAGCGTTTCTCCCCTGATCTGACCCCATAAGTGAGAGTTGAGAGTGAAACAAACAGATGGGCTCATTCTCCTGGGATGCAGCTGTTGGGTTTCCCTCTAGAATTGCTGCCCTCCCCCCTTCCTGGCTGCCTTCACTCTGAAAGCTCGTTTATAGTATTGTCCTCAGTTCCAAAGATCTGTTTCCCATTTTCTTCCCAATCTTCCCTGCAACCCACCTCTCGCAGGGCTGGTAATCCCTCCCCTTGGGGCCCCGACGCCCCCCAAATCCCGTGGATCCCTCCTCTGATTCTGCCGGAGGAGATGCTGAGGGGGAGGAGGGTACCCCGAGAGTGAGGCCAGGTTGAAGACTTTATCTGCTCTGTGCAGCTGGATCTTCTGTGACTTGCTTTCTCCGGCTCGTCAATACTGCTTCCCATTAAATTAAATAGCTTATTGACTGGTGTGCCACATGGCAATGGGGTTGATGGGATTCGCAGAGACTCCTCACTCCTCCTGCACCCCCCCCCCCACAATCACAGGTCACTGCTCAGTAAATCAGCGGGTAATGGAGTTTGAACTCTCAGAATCAGCTCTGTGTACCCTTTTTATTTGTTTTTAATTTGTATCAATGGTAATTCTGTCTGTTTCAATTTATGTGATGGTACAGGTTGCAGAGCTGAGGAAGTACCCTTTTTTACCCCATTAACCGCAGAGGGGGCAACATCCTTTCCAGGCTTCTTTGTGATAGACCTGCTCCCCTGGGCAGGGAATGTTCCCTTTGCACAAGAGGTTCCCCCTTTGTCAGGGGTCACCACTGCACCTCCCTCCATCTCCACCAAATCCAGGGCTGGGCACTGAATTTGCTTTCCTCTGCTCATGCCCCCGTACTCCTTCATTCAGACGTGCTGTAAAATGAACATAGCATGGAAGCGTCTGGAGGGAGAGCTTGCACCCCAGGACCTGCAGGGTCCTATGGCTGGCCAGCTCCTTTCTGCCTAGATGCTTAGGTATTTTGCGTATTGTTTCCCCTGGAAGCTAAGGCAGTGTGACTAGAGTCGCCCGTTTATTTGTCTGCAGGTGAATGCCATTTATAGCTTATTAGTGTCAGGACACGATTGTGAAATAGATATAGTTTGCTGCAGTGCCCTTTAACTTCCTTTGACCATCGTCTTTTCTCCCCTCTGGCCCTGCAAGAAATACAGAGTTACAGAAGGAAAATTAAAAAGCACATAAAAATGGCCGAAATGAGATGGAGAATATAAATCCACCAGGATTCCCCAAGACAGGGGCGGCCAAGGTTGGGAACAGTTAGTTCAGGGCTACAAAAGGGAAACTGACTTGACAGGGCTGGTCCCAGGAGGGAAGCAGAGGGGTCTGTGTGCTGTGGGAGGGGTCACACATTGATTCCGTGTTTCTTTTTTTTTCCTTTCCTTTCCTTTCTTTTCCTTTCCTTTCCTTTCCTTTTCTTTCTTCTTTCTTTCTTTCTTTCTTTCTTTCTTTCTTTCTTTCTTTCTTTTGAGAGATAGAGAGCAGGAGAAGGGCAGAGAGAGAGAGAGGGGGAGAGAAAGAATCCTAAGCAAGTTCCACACTGTCAGCATGGAGCCCAACTCAGGGCTCGATCTCAGGACCATGAGATCATGACCTGAGCTAAAATCAAGAGTTGCACACTTAACTGACTGAGCCACCCAAGGCACCCGTGAGTTTCTAAGGGCAGTGGGGTAAAGGGCATGAGGGGTTCAGCGATGAGATAAGGAGAGAAAGTACAGCAGGAACCACTCTGAACCGTGACCCCACCTCCACCCCCTGTATGATCCCACAGATCCTCAAAGAAAGTAAAAAAAAAAAAAAGAAAAGAAAAGAAAAGAAAAGAAAAGAAAAGAAAAAAACAAGTGAATAGGATGATATTGAACTCCAAGCAAGAGACAAAACCAAGAATGGCTGCCCAGAATGCAGAGGGCTAGAGGGAGGCATTCAACCTTGGAACTGAATGGTTCGAGGCACAATCACCCAAAGCTTTGAGGAGGCTGGAGCCCCAGCTGGCATCGGGAAGGCTTACACAGTGTACAGAGAGTGGGTCCCTGCTCCCCCAGGAGCCCCACTCTCCTCTGGGCTTTATGGCTCCCCTGTCCTGGGATTATCTGCTCTAGGCTTTGGCCAGGCAGAACCACCTCTGTGTCTTTGGGTTCCTTCTTCTCTTCCTCCCTTCTTACCCATGAGAGCTTCATGCTCTATCTTACCCTGAGTCCTGGAAGCTGGCACTTAAAGTCCATGCTGTGTGTGTGTTGGGGGGGGGGGGGGGAGGGGGTAAGGGGGAAAATATGAACCGGCCCCCCCGTTTTGCTGGGGACCTCAAACTTTTCTAAAAAATGGTCTTTCAAAAAAAAAAGTCTATGCTATCCCCACTGAGGACAGACTTTCCCTTGTTTAATTTTATTTTTTTAATGTTTATTTATTTTTGACAGAGAGAGAGAGAGAGAGAGAGAGAGAGAGAGAGAGCATGAGCAGGGGAGGGGCAGAGAGAGAGAGGGAGACACAGAATCAGAAGCAGGCTCCAGGCTCCAAGCCGTCAGCACAGAGCCCAACGCGGGGCTAGAACTCACAGACCGTGAGATCATGACCTGAGCCGAAGTTGGACGCTCAACCAACTGAGCCACCCAGGCGCCCCTCCCTTGTTTAATTTTGAAATTCAGACTCTCTCCTGACCCAAACCTCTTAGAGTGCTGGGATTTCTCACCGTTTTGTGGTCTAAGGGGCACTTCCTGTAAAATTAATTTGGTGGTTCATCATAGTAACCGAAACTCCATTCATCGTGACATTTAATTTTTTAATTATATCAAATACTTTTGGTCCCCGAGTTCCTGGCTCTTCCCACCACTGGTCAGTTTATAAAAACGGACTCAAGGTGCCAGACTCCTATGATGCACCTGTCACAGGGATCCAATACCAATCGGACCGTTGACTGAATGGTGGGGGTTTGGGATCAAGTTCAGGGTAGACGGAGAGAGAATTTTGGATGGAGGACCCTTTCCATTGAGGACTATCTCAGCATAAGAGAACGTATGGAGAGTGCTTACCGAAGCACATTTTACATCCGTTATTTTGTTTACTCCTCATATAATCCTGTGACGCTGACTTGAGGGTCATATAATACTTGAGGGTCATACTCCTCATATAATCCTTGACGCTCCCTTTCCTCATCTGTAAAATGGGGATAACAGTTTTTACATGATTGGGTGCTTTTGAGGAGCAAATAAACCACAGCGTATGTGATAAGGGTTTGTAAACCTCATACATTTTACAAATGTTAGTCGACACTATTATTATCCTTCAAATCAAACCCCGCAGGCAAGTGGTAATTTCAGGCACAATTTCATGTCTCCGTATAATTTGCTGCCTCCCTCAGACCTAAACTACTCAGCTCTGTAGTCAGAATTGTGAATTTGATTACATCTCATTGCCTTGCTGTTAGGCACCAACATTTCTTTTGTACATTAAAGAAGGGTGTAATAAGGTGCGAGTTTCTCTCCTAGCTCGGGGCCTGGGGACTAACTCAGCTTCTGAAGGGCATGGTTTCCCAAGTCCTTGGGCGAGCTGGCTGGGTGACCCTCGGGTGGAACGAGTCTTTCCTCCAGCTGATGAGCTCGGCCCTGTTGGAAGTGGCACAGGTTTGCCCATTTGACGCTCTCATATCCGACTCCTGGAAGCCTCTAGCTGCTTAATGGATTCATTTAAGTGATAATAGGAGCCGATCGTATGTCAGGTTGTTAAAATGGCGATAACATATTGCACTAGGAGAGCATTATCTACGGTAACTGCATTATAATGGTTAGGGAATGTCGACAGAACTACATATGATATTCCCATAAACACCAAATGAATTCAGAGTGACTAGGCTATTCAATCCAAGTGTGGCCAAGGCAAGAGGTAACACTTCATCTTCTAGACCCTCGCTTTCCAAACATTGCAAAAGGAGACATATGCAGACAAGTGTTGACACATCAAAGTCAAACAAATGCACATGCTTCTCTGATTCATAACCAATCTGGAAAGCCGCTCACCCGGCCTCCAGGGAGTGTGGGAATTTGCCAAACATTCTCCCCCCGAGGAACAGAGGGGAACAGAGAAAGGAAGGCGTTGGGGCACGACGATGGCCGAGGCCATGTGTCAAGGTTCGAGGTCGCTCTCCTAAAGGATTTATAGGGGGTCGCAGGCTGTGCAGTACAGCGTCAGGGTACTCTAGCTGGCCCGCCTCCCCGCTCCCTGCGCCCTAAAACTACGTTGAAAAGAGAGTGGTGAGGTCAGTAACGTTTACCTTTGTCCCCCTGCAGCTCCAAGATTCCCTTCTGTAACACCGGTATCGTCTCCCCAATACTGGACTCATACCTTCTGCTCTGATGCTCCAGTCTTAAACTGTTACCCATCCCTGGGTATTTCTACCTTAAAAGAAGGTACTGCACCCCCAGAGGGCTGCTTTAAAAAATGCAGCTGTAACTTTTAGCTTCCAACTTCCAACTAGCCACAATAGTAGTCGCCATTCATTCAGGGCTCACTATAAGCCAAGCGATGTATTTACATTATCTATAAATCTCAGAAACTTCAACAAGGCAGGGTTTACAATTCCCATTTTAGACATGAAGTCACCACGTCTCGGTTGAATCACCAGCAAGAAGGGACGGAACTAGCATTTAAATCCAGTTCTGCCAAGCCCTCGCTTCAGGCTGGTTTGCCCAGTAAATTGCCTGACATCCCCGAGACCGTTTCCTTATTTGTTAACGCTCCAAGATGGTGTACCTCTGTTACAAGGCTATTATGAAGGTCACTTGAGACAATGTATGTGAATGCCCTTTGTAAATTGGAAACATAGGCCCGTTATAAGCACTTCTGCAAAGCGGAAAGCCCTGAGTCCGAAGCTAACAAGTTCTTCGGTCAATCCCTTGATGTCTTTACAGGCGTAAGGCCTGGGTTTCTTCCCGTGAGAGGGGCTGGGAGCACCGCCATTTGTTACTGTCCGCCCACTATGTGTCCTGCAGTGTGCCGGGTCTGGAAGCTTCCACTCTGTGGTAGCTCACAGCCCAACGGGGCAAGTAAACTGTGTAAACAAATAGCTATAATAAAAGGTGCTAAGTGCTGTAATGGAGGCAAGCGGAAAGTGTTCTGGGAGCGCCAATGAGGCCAAGCCCCTCGTCTTCAACAATCTCGTTACAAGGAAACAGATGGATAGTGCTCTATCAAAACTAATAGAATGAAAGATATTGCAAAGGCAATATGTACCCAAGTGCTTGGTAAACTGAAGCGCTAAACACGTGGAGGGCGAGTTTATGATTTACCCAAAGAAAGAAATTGCTATCCGAGGAATTCCTGTGCCAGCCCAAGAATATTTTTAGGGCAGAATCTTCCTGGTGGTTCCCGTGTTTTGGTGGTCCGGGGGGGCCGTTTGGTCCCTTGGCCCTGCTGGAAGGCCTGTTTCACGGCGTCATCCTGAGTCTCTCTTCCCTCCAGGATAACCTCCACTGATAAAGGGCAGAGAATTGGGACCTGAAATGCTTGGAGGCCCGAGGCTTTCCCATCACCTGGAGCGTTGAGCTCCAGGGACTCCCCCGGGGACAGAAGGGATGGCATTTATGCTTTTTGACAGGATGATGAGATAGGGAGCTTGGAAACCCTGATCCTCTGCCCCGGGGGACCCCAAGGGAGGGGGCGTTTCAGTCAGCCCCTTCAACACTGCGATTCTGCCAGCTCGCCTGGCTGTGATGTGGGGTCAGGGCTATTGTTTTCCACCGCTTACTAAGGGAAATGCTCGCCAAAGAGCAATGCGTTCCTCTGTTAAAACAAAATGCCTGTCATAAAAGGCCACATATTGTGGGCTTCCCTTGACACGAAGTGTCCCGAACAGGCAAATCATGAAGTTCATAAAAAAAGAGAGTAGCCTAATAGTTGCCTCCGGCCAGGCAGTCAGGCTGTGGGTGATGGGAGGGTCGGGTGTGACTGCTCATAGGTTTAGGGTTTCTTTCTGGGGGTGATAAAAGTGTCCCCAAATTGACGGGGCGTGGCGGCTGCAAACTCCGTAAATACACCGAAACCATCGAATTGTACAATTTAAACCGGTGAATTGTATGGTATGTGAATTGTATCTCGATAAAGCTGGTCACAGGAAAACACAGCAATGCCGAAGCTTTCCCTGGGAAGGCACAGAAAGTCGCCCCCTGATGGTGGGCTCTGACTCCTCCTCGTTTTGGTTCCCATTTGGAGTTCCATTGTTCTTTTCCACCTGGCATATTCAGGAACTTCTGATGCTCATCCAGGACAAAGCCCTAGCTGGCTGGTTCGCCACTCCTCTGCCTATGACCTAATCTATCCCAGCCAAGACAGGAGATCTCCCTTTGCAGGGCGATTAAAATTGTTACAGCTAAGTGAAAAAACGCTATTAGTGTGGGGGTGGGGGACGGGGATGGGGAGCTATTGTTTAACGGGGACAGAGATTCTGTGTTGCAAGACGGAAAGTGTTCAGGGGACAGACCCTGGTGACGGTTGTGCCACAGTGAATGCCCTTGACTCTAGCTGTATTGAGCTGTATGTACATTTGACAATGGTTAAAATGGTTAATTGGACGTTATGTGTATTTTAACACACTTAAAAAAAAATGACCATTGTCACCTAATCCAGAGGGTCTCTGAAACGTTATGAGAAGTGAAAGAATCGTGGAAAGGAGGATGCCGTGCAGAGATAGTAAGGTCAGCTTAAGGAAGAGCTAACAACCGATCCTAGCTTAGTGAATTTCACAGCGCAGGCCTTCGGGGGAGTCTCGAAACCCCTGCACATGAAAAGAGTGCTTCCTCCTTTCAGGTGTCCTTGATCCCAGAGGAGAGACATGTGCCGTGCTGCACTGTCCAGTCAGAGCTGGTAGAACTGCATTCCACACGGGTGCTTTTGAAAGACGTATTGAGAGGGGCGCCTGGGTGGCGCAGTCGGTTAAGCGTCCGACTTCAGCCAGGTCACGATCTCGCGCTCCGTGAGTTCGAGCCCCGCGTCAGGCTCTGGGCTGATGGCTCAGAGCCTGGAGCCTGTTTCCGATTCTGTGTCTCCCTCTCTCTCTGCCTCTCCCCCGTTCATGCTCTGTCTCTGTCTGTCCCAAAAATAAATAAACGTTGAAAAAAAAAAATTTAGAAAGACGTATTGAGAAACACCGATCGCAGAGGAAAAAGGAGGTGAGCACAGTAGTGCTCGCCCATCTCACTCCCTGGACCCAACATGCTGCTCTCATCTAACCGCGATGTTTCCTTTCTTCTCACGTTGAAATTATGACCACCACCCACCCCAAACCACTTCAGTGTTCCCCACCAGTTCATCCACTCAGTCGCCCCCAGCCAGAATTCTCCAGGCAGCCTGATCGCTCCATCACCTCCCGAGCAATTATCGAAGGTCTCTTAAGTCTAAATTCAACGGACCTCATGAGTCTGTCTGCTCATTTCCATCGACCCTGCCTCCACGCTGGGCCACGCCACCGGGGTCATTAGTCGAGACTCCTACAACAGCTGGTTAAGTGGTCTCCGAACGTGGGCCCCTAGGTCCCAACCCTCCCTTCATTCTTCAAGCAACAGCCAGAGCGATCCTTTGAGAGATCGAATCAGATTAGGCTAACTCCTGGGAGAAAGCTTCACGGGCCAGCCATGCCAACAAGAGAAAACAAAATCCTGCCAGTGGCCCGCGGAGCTCTGTGTGATCCACCATCGCCCTGCCTCTGTCCTTCACATCACCTTCCCGGCTCATCATCTTCCTGGTTTTTTTTTTTTCCGTTCTTTAAAAGTCCCAAGCTCTTTTCTTGGCTCCTTCCTATGCTACTTTCAGTTCCCAGCTTAAATATCACTTATGCAGAGAGACCCTTAATTAATTCATTTACTGCTTGTCCATTCACTCAATAAATATCAATCTAGCGCATGCTCTAGCGCTAGGCACTCTACTCGTCCTTGAACCTCCCTCCCTGTGTAACTAGGGCCTCCTGTTACACATTCTCCCCGGCACCTGCTCTTTTCCTTCATTGCACTGAACACAATTTTTTTTTTTACGACAAATTTGTTGTTTAATTTTTTTTAAAAATGTCTTCTTCTTCGAATGCACTAAGGTCTTTGAAGGTAGACTAGTTAACTCACCTCTGTGTTGCTTCCAGAAATAGCTATTCAATAAATGTTTGCTGGGATGCCTGGGCGGCTCAGTCAGTTAAGCGTCCGACTCTGGCTCAGTATGGAGCCTGCTTGGGATTCTGTCTCTCTCCCTCCCTCTCTCTCTGCCCTGCCCCCATTTGCATTCTCTCTCTCCCTCTCTCAAAATAAATAAATACACTTTAAAAAATAGATAAATATTTGCTGAATGAAGAAATCTTTAAATAGAGATCCTTTTTTTTTTTTTTTAAATCTGATAGCATGTGGCATATGGAAGGTTTATTTCTTCCTCTCGCTTCCCAGCTTATTCCACATCATAAACTAACAGCACATGATGCCGAGAGTGGCTAAGTGGGAGACAGACTCACCAAACTCTTCCTAATGAGAATCTGCATTAGTTAATAAATGACAATATTAATGACTAACATTCGTAGGGTGTTTTACATCTAGCAAAACATTTTCCCATTGCTTTCTGCCCTTCAATTTAATAAAGAAAATCTAGCTTTCGGCTGCCCTATAAGAATGAAATCAAAAAGAAATAAAAAGTTTAAGGACAACAGGGATTAGGCTGTTATGATATTTAAAGTCCATTAGTCAAAGATTGGCGAGTTAGAAAAAAAGGGAACACCCTTCAACACGGTTTCTCCTTTCAAGTTCTGAGGGCACTGTAGGGGTTTATAGAAACAAAGATATGTCTTTTGACTCTGTTATATCTGTGCCCTGCCAGAGCTTTGGGCTATTTATTATTCTTTTTTTTTTTTTTTAACGTTTTTTTATTTATTTTTTTGGGACAGAGAGAGACAGAGCATGAACGGGGGAGGGACAGAGAGAGAGGGAGACACAGAATCGGAAACAGGCTCCAGGCTCTGAGCCATCAGCCCAGAGCCCGATGCGGGGCTCGAACTCGCGGACCGCGAGATCGTGACCTGGCTGAAGCCAGATGCTTAACCGACTGCGCCACCCAGGCGCCCCTATTATTCTTTTTTTAATGCTTATTTATTTTTGAGAGGGAGAGACAAAGTGAGCAGGGGAGGAGCAGAGAGAGGGAGGGGGAGACACAGAATCCGAAGCAGGCTCCAGGCTCTAGGCTCTGAGCTGTCAGCAGAGAGCCCATCGTGGGGCTAGAACCCAGGAGCTGCGAGGTCACAACCTGAACCAAAATTGTTCGCTCAACCAACTGAGCCAACCAGATGCCCCCTTTTGTAGAAATTCTTTTTTTTTTTTTCAGTGTGTCTTTATTTTTGAGAGAGAGAGAGACAGCCATGGCGTGAGCAGTGAGCTGCTTATTATAGGAATTAAATCTCATGGGGCACTGTATGTGATATGATGGATTCCTCCCAGTTTTCCATCAGTATGAGGAGTCCTCCCAAAGGCTCAGGACGAAGAAGCAGCTTTACATGTAGAAGCTGGAGTCCAGGACTCTTAGTTGTTGTTCATGAGGAGCGGGAGTTTTCCCTGAATTGAATGCCTCACCCCTGCAGCAGCCATACCTGTGGGGATTACTTGAGCTGACACTTCTTTTCCTCTCCCTTCCTTCCTTCCTATTCATTCTAAAAGTCTTGTCTTTTGACCTTTACTGTGTGCCTTTCTACGTGCAAGGACCCACGATACTTATTAGAAGCAGACAGGAAGTTGGCCGGGGTATCTGGGCAAATGGTAGTGCACAGCTTAAGTAGGAGATACCCCCACATGCACCTCCCTTTACAGCACAGCCACTGTTTTGCTCTGCAGAATAAAGGTCCAAAGGTCTTCAACTCTGCAAAGTTCTAATCAGTTTACCTTTATCAATGCACCGTGGCATTTTCAAGGATTCTTCCTGGCACTTTCAATCTGCTTCTCCTCTTGGTATTGATTCTCTGGTGTCATGATCAGCAAAAGGCCAGCCTGAGGGGTAGAGGCCCCCGGGGAGGCAGAGGAGAGTAAAATGACAGAAAGGATAGATCACCTTGAACGTACTCCGGCCCAGCCAATCATGGAGTTGGCCGGAGTCAGACCTGTATAATGTTTGGATAGGAGACCATGTTGGAATAGCAGAAGCTGCAACCTGAAAGACCAGATGCTACTGGTACTGGAGTACCAGAGTACTGGAGTCGGGACTGGAACGCTTCCACCATCTGGAGCCATGATTTCTGGCAAGTTACTCACTTCTTCCCCTGCAAACTGAGCGGTTTGGTCTATGGCCTCTAGGAGCCCTTTTGCCCTAGCATTCTATTACCCTAAGTTTTATTTTCTCCTTCCACAAGTGCTCAGAAAATGAGGACATAGTTAATGATGTCAAAGGCTAAAGAGAATTGGTGGAAAATAAAGCATCAAAGGTGTTCACGGATTTTGAAACGTTGTGCTTTTGAAACTTTGTTGGGGTGGAAGAACACACTGAGCTGGGGACTGAATGGAAAGAAGTGAAAATCGTTGTACGGGAGAAAAAGAACAGTAGCCAGAGACATGATGAGTGCGGTGAAATTAGGGAAAAGAGAAACAATACAGATATTAAACATACCTCATCATAAGATGTGGAAAAGCCATAGAAGTAGCCATAGGCTACTTGTAGCTTGTAGGATACTTTTCAGTCCTTAGGAAAACGTCCACTGTTACTGTCTGAAACATGGAATTTCCACGTTTCCATTTTTGTTTCAGGATGACCTGGTGAGAAGACAGCGCTCGGGGAACCAGAGGAAAGTGACTTGTGTTCAACAGAAGGGTGACAAGATCTTTCTAATTATTCCTCAGCATTCTAGAATCCAAGGTGAAGAATGCTCCCCGACAAGGCAGAGGTAAGCAGACATAGGGGAAAGAGTATGGGGTCAGAGTGTGACCCATTTGAGTTTCCAGCCACAGTCACGGGGACAGTGCGGGACAGGGACCTGCGGGCATATAGGGAAGACTCATGATTTAGCCCGTCTTCAATCTAAAATTTTCAAAACATATGCCCAACACATATTCAGGGGAGAAGCTGATGAAGGAGAGGGCAGAGAAGGAGCACCGCCAGAGCCTATGGCTCAACTCTGGCCCCACATTTATAGCCTCATCCAACGAAACAAAAGCTGACATTTAGTCAGAGTTTTTCTTCTTAAAGGTCGTTGAGCAGGTTCTTTAGAGGTCTTGCCTCCCATCACAAATGGTTTTTCAAAGTCTTCTGTTCCAGGAGTCTCCTTAAAGATAAATGTATCCGCGTGTGTGGGGGGGGGGGGTGTAATTTTACTTGAGAGTGGAAAAAAAATACAGTTGACTCTCCTTATTCACAGCTTTTATGTCCTATAGTGTTGCCATGAACATGGCTTAGCGAATACAGAACTGTTGTTCCTAGGGGACTCACAGGGTTAGGTTCCTGTGAGCCCCTGGCCATGACACCTTCAGCCACTGGCCAACACCTAACCTTTATCATGTGCGTTTTCGTTTCAAGGCACCTAATTCACTATATTTTGCTCTTTGTTCACATTGAACTCACAGCCAACAGCACTATAACTCATGCCTGAGTGAAGCTTATCTAACTAACACACGTATTTTCTCCAGAAGGTACGTCACAGCCTTTTTGCGCTTAGAAACCCTGGCACTTAGCATCGCGCTTGGGGCCCTTTTACACAGTGAAATAATCCACAGAAAAGCACAAACATAAAAAATGTGGCACTAAACAGACCATGAAAAGAACGCTTGGTTACAGTATGAGAGTTGAGACGTGAAGGGAGAAATCACCTCATTCAACCTTATCTGAGAATGTGCACTTTGGGCAACTCTACTTTTTCCTCACACTGTGCATGTCCTCAAATGACTGTAAAACCCCCATGAGTATCGATTTGAGGTTACGGTCCATTTTATCTGGGAGGCGAATTCTCAAATACAGAATCCGTGAATATTGAGGATCAGCTGGATGTATATGCCTTCAATAGATGTGTGTATATGGATATTGGGCAATTTCTCTTATCTCTTTAAGCCGACCTATGAAATAAGATGAATATTACTTCCTCATAGTGGGAGCATTAAGTGAAATAACACATGGGAAGCACCCGCAAAACTCATGGTACACTTTCTGAGACACCGAGGGGGGAGACTCTTACTCTTTCCCCTTCACTCCCCTTTCTCTCCACGAGGTAGCCTCATTTTTGCATCAGGCTGTCTGTGGTGCACAGCTCTGACTTCTGATCTGGCTACAACGTTTTCTCCTTGTATTAAAATTGCTTCGGAAAACCATTGAGTTGATTTTCAGTCATCACAGCTCATACGTCTCCTATCGCAACGGCCAAGTATTCAGTGCTTCCTTCGGCTCCTCAGATCTTCTCTCTCACATTTTGCATTTTGTACTTGAAGGTGAAATCCACATCTAGTGAGACAGACCCTTTGTATCCAGACCAGCTGCATCTGAGACTTGAATGCCTTTGCTTTCTCTCCTGTTTTTATATTTTGTTTTGTTTCTCTTCTCCACCTGATCAATACCTTCCCATCTGAAGAAGCAAAACATTCTCTCTGTTCTGTTCCCCTTGCTGCTGATTCTGACTCAAGGGGATTGGTGTGGGTGTGTGTGGGGGGGGGGGAGAGGCTCACCGTCTATATTTAACCACAAAGATAATTCCTTCTCCTTAACACGTCCAGCAGTGCCAGAGAGAATTTGACATTTGAGGGGACTGAGTGGCAAGGGCAATTCTTCTAATCGGGCTATTGGAATAGAAGGGAATGGAGCAGCAAGTGAAATGCGGGGGTGAGAAAGTCAGGGATTTGGGGGAGGGGATCTAGCGCAGGTGAAGAGGGGGAAGTTATCCATCAACACTGGTGGAAGAACAGACAGCAAGACTTAAATGCTGCACTAAGTCGCCTCCAGGAGAACCGCGCAAACGTGGAGTGGGGCAGAGGGCACAGCTGGGGAGAGTCATGGCTGTGCCAGCTGGCTAAATGCTCTGCACCCTAGATGAGCACTTCTCAAACTTCGATGAACACGTGACCCCCTCTGGATCTTGTTAAAATGCAGATTCTAGTTCCGTAGGCCTGGTTTGGTCTGAAGATTTTGCACTTCTAGGCATTTTCCAAATGAGGCTGATGCTGCTGGTCCCTAAGCCAAACATTGGGTAGCAAGGCTCTACTACAGGAGAGCACAGCAAAGAAAAACAAGGGGAGGTGGCTGGACAGCTCTTTCCTCTTCTTCCCCGTCTATCAGTGGCCCTGTCTGGTTTCCAAACCATTTTGAAAGTATTTTATCCTTCCCTCCCTCCTGGCCTTCCCCATCTATGCTCAAAGCACTTGGAGATCGGGGGTTGAGTTTTGTTGATCATCGCATCTAAGGCTTTCTCCAGAATAGGCACTTCATAAATATTAAAGTTGTACTTCAAACATCTTTCTCCGTGAGGCCTTGCCAGATCATTCTAGCCCTACAGCACTTACTATCTGCGTCATTCATTTGGCAATTAATCTTATACAGTCTTATGACAGTTTTTGTATTGTTGTACTGGACTGTTATATATCTTTTGAATTGTTATTTATTTTTCAGCCCCTCTGTGTATTGACTCTGCAGCTAGATTGTAAATAAATTCTTTGAGTTGAGGGACTGGATTGTCATTCATTCATCAATCATTTGGTTTGTACCTACCATGTGTAAGGCTGGGGTCTTGATACACAAAGATAAATAAGGTAGGGTCACTGAGGGGCAGGAGAGTATGGTGAGAAGGGCTTAGCTCTCGGAGTCGGAGAGAACTAGGCTTGAATCCCAGATCTGCTACTTTCTAGCTGCCTGACTGCACACAAAATACATAACATACCCCAACCTTGATCTTTTCAGCTGTACAAAATGGGTTAAAACCATCAATCTTATTGTGGTGAGCTTGACTGAAAGGATGTATACGCAGTCCCTGTGATGAGTACTCAGTGGGCACTCAGCAAAACATAATTTCTCATTCTTCAGAGAGTTACCACCAAATAGTTTCGAGAAAACTGTAAATACATAAATAGTCAAAGCACTGGAGAGGCTGTATGAGTGGAGCCTTTCTTTGTAATTCCCACGGGCTCTAGGAGGGAAGGCCTTAATAAATGCCTGTGGTTTGACTAAAGGCAATAACACACCTTCTCCAACACAGGCATCTGAGGGCCTTAAGTGAATGTAATCCAATTTATTAATTTCGACACGACTTACTTTTACAGACTCTTCCTACGATCAAGCCACAGCCTCGACGTTTATAAAGGTATAAGGATCCGTCAGAGGCAGTCCTCGCTTTATGGGGCTCTTAAGACGAGCTCTGTTTATAAACAAATCTGTAATTAAAGGATGTATGACATAAGCAAGATCTATGATCCGTGCAAAGAAAAAGTAAGCTGAGGAAAGTAACGGATGATCCATTTTGATGACGGTAGGGAGGAAAAGGAGGTGGAATTTGATCAAAAGAAGGACCTGCGCAGCAGGGCAGACGATGAGAGACAGGTTACGATAGCTTGGGAGGAAGTTAGGGTTGGAAGAAGGCAGCCTATAAGTGTCCCTGTTGCTGTGAAATAGCAGAATCCATGACAGGAGTGCCAACGAAGCCTGAGGCTCCCCAGACGTGGCCTCGTTTGCTCTGACACCCCCATATGAAGGATAACCTCTCCTTTGATCCGGGTGGGGAGCGTGAAGCAGAGGCTAGGAGATGCCTGCCCCTTACAGAGATCAGGCAGCATGAATGTCTGCCGTATCTGTCTGTCAGCCTAGAAATCCACTTGGGTCCAGAGCCTAGTCCACTTTGAAATAACTGGAAGGAAAAAGATCAGGAGAATGGAGGAGTACCAAATTCCTTCTGGCTTCTGGGCTAGATTATTGCCCGTGTTGTCTATTTGGACCAAGGCCAAATATTTCTTCCACTCTAGTGTGATGTCTTCCCGAGACAGCACCGGAAACATGAACGGATGAACTATGGCCTCTAGTTTGGGCAAATCCAGGAATTTCTGCCTGTGGCTGCTCTACGGAGGCAATGAACCCAGAGAGGCTAACAACGTAAGTTTGTCTGAGCCATCACTGTGCTCAATTCTTAGCCTCTGACTAAACCCTGGTTCTGTAATACAGCTTGGGAATCCACTAGAATAAACGTGGGCCTGACATATGGTCAGTCTCCCCGCTATGCCTAGGGACGTCATCCAGGAGTGGCACATGATGTTTCAAGAAGCCAGGTTGCATCAGCCCTGCCTTTCACGGCGCTACCTCCCTTGGAGAAGATTGGCAGAATGTTCTTCAATCCAGAAAGGCCGCTCGGAAAGGTTTTAATCTGGCCTAAATGAGAAATACTTCTCAGAGCTGTGTGGGCTTCTCCAAACATACCTAGAAACTAACAGATTTCATGCTCACTTCTAGCAATCATGGTGGTGGTGGTGGTGACCCAGCAAGCAATCATGGGTCACCAAACCGTAAATCGGCAGTTAATGGATTTTCGTCTACATGCTCTGGCCTTTGGTATCATTTTTAATTTGGTTTTAATTTGTGTTGATCTCCCCTTGCTTCTTTGATCTCCCAACATCTTCAGATTAGAGGATGCTGCAGTGACCACCTCCCCCCCAGTCCTAGACGATCTGGAGGGAAGGAAGGACACATGACTTTTCAAACACCATCTTCTACAAGTGGATGGCAGAGTCTACGAAGAAGAAACGATATGAGTTTAGAGGTGGGGGTGAGGGAGAAGCAGACTGAGAGCAGGCTGGATCTTCTTACGCCAACTCAACGCAGGAGGAATCTGTCCCGCAATTCATGTGATGTCGGCCTCTAGAGAAGAACACTGGGTGAGTGGTTAGAAACATAAAAATCAGAGCTGGGGAAGCCTTCTGATTAAAATGGGCGGCCAGGTGACCTGAGTGTGGCATCAGCTGAAAAATTCATCTCCAGTATCCGGCCTATTAAAGACCAAGGGTGGAAATTAACCTCACTTAGCACAATGATTAAGCTGCTGTCAATGGAGCCCTTTTCCACTAGTGCTAAAAACTTACTGATTTTTCTTTTCTTTAATTGGATTAAAATGAAGGAAACCCAAGACCTCAGGGGAAGGAAAGCTGAGCAGAAACCATACACTCTAGGGGCTCCGGACTCCAATAATCATGCCGTTTCAGGTGTCAGAGTGCTGTGTGAGCCTTTGATGCCCAGGCTCAGCAAGCTGGGTACCTGAGTCTCAGTACTAGAAGCCAAACTCTGCTAGCCTGTGGTCCGAAATGGACTTGTTTCAAACCCTAGTGACCACCAGAACCAGAGAGAGAAGTTAGGGTGTCCCTCAGGACAGGTAGTTTCAGCCTATCGCTAAAAGACTTACAACATTAAGTCTTTAGACATTAGGTACCTCTGGCGAGCGATGAGCACCCAACCACCTTTGTCTTCTCACTGGCTTCAGGCCTTCCCACATCTCTCTCGTTTCTGGAGAAGGCCTCTAGTTTGCTTTCATTACCCTGTGTTGGGGCGAGAGTCCTGAAGAGGACCCCCTGTGCCAACACAAGCCTATATAGTATCTCTGAGTCAACCAGAAAAGGTGCCCATCTAGGTGGACATAGTCGCTTGTCCATACTGTTTGTTGACCATGTTTGTGCAGAGAGAACAGTGGCCCTTCATGAGAGTGACGATGGGGGTAGGGGTTGTCAGACACAACCCTGACGGAGCACACTTTGGTATGCAGAAGGCAGGCTGGATTCCAGCCGTCCCTTCCTGCCTCAGTTGGGTGTCCTGGGGGAGGGAACAATCGGCATGACCCTAAGGGGCGGCCCTCATGACAACCCAGGAAGCAAGGGAGCAGAATAGGATGCCTCAAGACAAGGCACCAGGGCTACAAGTGAAGGAGGAAGTGTCCTTTACTTTTCTAAAAAAGTTTATTTATTTGGAGACAGAGAGGGAGAGAGCAAACGCTTCTCTCTGTCTCTCGCTCTGTCTCCGTCTGGCCATCTGTCTCCCAAATGGTGAATTTATTGCAGAATAGAAACTAATTGTTCTCCTCTTCCTAAGCATTTTTCCTTCCTGCATGTTGCCTCTCCTTTAATATCCTAAAAAAGCATTACCATGTGAGTAGGTTTCAGCCAGCATAATCGGGAGCCCTTTCTGGGGTTTGCCAGATGCTAATCCCATACTCGCGAGCACCAGTTAAAAATTCAAAGCTGTTGTTCATCTCCCTCAACCTCCACCCATCTGCACGCCTCCCTTCTTCTGTGGGAATGCAAGTCTTAGTATGGAAACTGGATCTGGGGAGTCCCTCCTGAACGTTCCTCAGTGCCTTTTTGAGCTGACTTAGCCTGTGTCATCGCCTGGGATGAGTTCTCTTTGTATTTCTTCTGTCCCTACCCACCCGAGGACACAGGCCAGTCAGGGCCCTTCTCCAGCTCTGGCAACATCCCCTTAGCTAATGTGGATTCAACAAACTACAGTCTCTGGGCTGAGTCTGGGCTGCTGCCTGTTTCTCTCTCTCTCTGTCTTTCTCTCTGCCCCTTTCCCCCCACGCACGCACTCTCTCAGTCTCTCTAAAATTAAAAAAAAAAAAAATTGTATACAATTCAAATTTCACTGGCAGAGTAGAGCAATCACAACAGCAATGGCATGGCTCACAAAGCCCCAATTATTTACTCTCTGGCCTTTTCTGGAGAAAAGTTTGCCAGCCCTGAGCCAACTAACTGAGCTCTGGGTCATGGAGGGAGAGCCCTACCAGACTTGTTTTCTAGGCTCGGTCAGCCCTCGGAAAGCAAAAAACCAGGAATAAGAATCCCACTGGAGCCTGGGGTAGGAGATCAGCCTGAAATGGGATAGGGATTTCTGCACATAAGTTCTAGAAATGCAGTGTTGGTGGGCGCATGACAGATGCAACCCTCTCCCTCCCCAGTCCAGGGTCTTTAATTCATGGGACTGTGGTTGTACCCCATGTCTCCTCTGTTAGGTCAGGTTGTCAAAGAGGCTTCTACGGCCAATGGCAATGCGGCGTGTCTGGATTAAGACTCTGTTAGTGATTAGTTCATTCCTGATTACTGTGAAATATTCAGGACCCATCTGCTCTTATAAGTCAAACAAAACCCACAAGGAAAACAGGTAATCATTACAAGAATACCATTTCCCTCCTTATGTCTGCCTCGTCCCTATCTAACTCCAAATGAGGCTTTGGTTGCTGAGTGCAATTCAATGACTGACTCCTGCGGGTCTCAATCCCGGCTATGCGGCACATTTTGGGGGGGGGGGGGCGGGGTGGAGCTTTAAAAAAATACAGATGCCTAGGCCTCACTCATAGGAGATTCTGGTTCTGTGGTCCTCCATGGAGACCGGTCATTTGCATATTCGAAGACTGAGAACTGTTTTCCTTAGAGGTGTCAGAAAGGTCCAGAAGAAACATACCCTGCCCCTTTCGTTCCTCTATCCTCTGCTTCGGTTCTATTCCATTAGTGCATTGAGGGTGCCTTGAGAACTTACTAGAAGTCAGGCCCTGTGCTAGGTCACACGGGCACCAAGGTCAACTTTTCAAACCCACATTCACCCAGGTGGGCTCTCAACTGGTTGGGCTGTTCCATCATGCTGCCCCTCTCCGGAGATCTGTCACCTCTCCTGCGGCCAGGCTCACAGGGACGCCTGTAATTCTAGGGAAGAGGGATGGTTTAGGGAGACCGGCGAGCTCCCCCTCCAAACGGGAAGAGTCCCCTCTGCCTCACCCTGCCCCTCATGCAAGGGGCCGGTAGGGACGATGAAGTCTGCACGCAGCTGTCGATTCAGCTGATGATGCACGAGCGCTAGTGTGGTTTTCCATGGACGGGCGATATTGGCCCCATGGCGATCAGCTGGGGATGATACGAACTTTCTTCTTTTCTTTTCTCTTTTTGTTATCAGTAAACGAAGCAGATCCGCTGCCAGGGTGACACAGAGAGGGATGAGATGTGGACTGACAAGGTGCCCGAATATATATTTTTCTGAACTATGATGAATTTTTTTTTTCCGCGGAGCCAGTATTCTGACCACTGTCCCACGTTGACACTTTTATTATCTGTAGCTCAATTTCATGGAGCAGATTTGGTTTTCTTTTCCGATCGCAAGATTCTTTCAAAACAAATCAGCCTCACTCTCTGGTGGTACCTTTGTTTTGTTCCTCTTCCTGGGAGGACGTTCCTTGAGGACAGAATTCATGTAGCTCTGTGTGGAATAAAATCATTCATTTTTTTTTTTTTCCCAAGAAGCCTCTTTTTTCATTCCCCTTGCTTCCACAAATAACTCAGGCCTTCTTTTTTTTTTTTTTTTATTATGAGAATAACAAAACTAAATAAATAAAAGGTGATATTTATTGAACGCAACTCTGTAACAGGCACCTTCCGTTTGGCTCTCGACACATAATGGCTTTTGTTCATCACAGCAGCCCTATCAGGACAGTGCTCATATTATCCTCATCATACAAAGCAACAAAGGCTGACCTAAAGAGATCTAGGAAGTACCTTGCCCAAGATCATAAGTTCATAAATGGCAGACTCAGGATTCAAACTCGAGTCCTTCTGGCTCCCAAGCCTGCACTCCTAACCTCCTTCGGACACTAGTCCTCCAGATATAACCTTAGCTTCACTCCTTGGACACGGAAGGCATCTAACACAAAAGGGGACAGAGGAGGAGTTGTGCCTATGGTCTCCTTACATTATGCTTTTCCTCAGAATTCGTAATGGAGGGAATTGCGATTGGTCATGGGGACAAGGACACACCACACAGCTCAGGATGAAGCTACTGAGGCTCCCTCCCTGAAGACCCCGTGATGCCTCCAGCTTGGGTCTTATTTGGTGGGGGGAGCGGGGGGGGGGCACGTGATAGCCCCACTGCCTGCAATCTGTCTAGTTAGGATGAAAATGTGAATTTGATAAACTCTTCAACTGGCTCTATTGGCTATACATACTTGGCGATGGCTTATGGAGAGGAACAGGAAGCTTTTATCAACACAAAGACACTCAACCTCATTAGGTCTGTAGCTGTGATCAATTCATTATGTGCTCTCACCTGAAATTAAAAGCTGTGAGTTATCAAAGCAAGGGTGAGGACGAAGATATAGGATAGTACCTCTGAGATTCCATTAAATAGCCAAGAATATCCCATCAATTTCTCCAGGGAGGACTTCCTCTTTCCCCCCACTTCCCCCTCGTGGCTTTGCTTGCTCACATTCTAGCAAGTTACAGCCTGGACATTGCTTACCTGTCTCTGTCACACAAGCTTATTAAAGGTAGTGCTGAACGGCCAGGCACTAGCTGCCCAATCATCTGCTGTGGAGCTCGGACAATGGTTAACCGCCGAGACAAGGGAAGGAAGAGGTGCCAAACCACCTACATGACCAACCTCAAATGGTACCTCCCTCCACCTAAATCACTTAGCCTCATTTACTCCACGCATCCATTCATTTACCCACCAAACCTTTATGCAGTTCAACATACACTGAACATCTCCTGTAGGCCGGGCTCTTCGCTAGGCATACAAAGTAGATAAGAAACGGTGCCTACGCTCAACATGCTCACAGTTGAGTGGAGTTGACAAGCAATCAAAAAACTGTTATAATTCAATGTGGTTAGGGCCATATAGAACACTCTGGGAGCTCCTGGCAGGAAGGTGAAGTGTCAGTATGGCATCCTAGGTAGAAAGAATGGGCTGTGCAGGAGTGCCTGGGTGGCTCAGTTGGTTAAGCATCCAACTTCTGTTCAGGTCATGATCTCATGGTTCCTGAGTTTGAGCCCCGTGGTGGGCTCTGTGCTGACAGCTTGGATCTTGGAACCTGCTTTGGATTCTGTCTGTCTGTCTGTCTGTGTCTCTCTCTCTCCCTCCCCCACTTTCACTCTGTCTCAGCTTCTCTCAAAAGTAAATAAACATTAAAGGAAAATTTTTAAAAAGAATTATCTGTGTAAAGACTTACAAAAATGAGAGAAAACAAACACAAAGGGGCAGAAAGTCCCTATTTTTTGCTATTTTAAACGCTCACTTTCTTCTAGTCTTCTGGCAGCCTAACACTTCTTTCCGAGGTCATAGGGGCGATTTTTGATTTGTTTAAGTCAATCCCATTTTCCACTGCTAGTGATCAGTCAAGGAAGGTATGGATAAGGGACGACGTCCTGGTCAATGATGAGAAGTCTACTGTGGCTTCTGGGGATGTTTTTCACTCTTGTAAAAAGAATTGCAGACAGTGACAAGCCCCTTTAGCCTTTGAACTTTATTGCGTGAGGATATGATGCTAAGAGCTTCTGGGATCATTTTTCAGATCTGAGAGGGGATTCCAAGAAAATTACAGAGAAGCTGACACAAAGCCCAGACATCACTGAGCTGCTAAATTAACCAACTTTGGCACCATTTATTTGATGTGGGGGATAATAAATGTCCTTATTAGTAGACAAGTTTTAATTGGTTTTTCTGTTACTTGCAGCCTGTAGAGCCCTACTTGACGGAGCAGGTGTGAGAAATCACTCCATAGGACACTTCCGACACACACACACACACACGCACACACTCTTACCTCACTGTCTTTGCCACTGTAGATGCCTCCCTACCAACTCCACGTCCTACGCATTCCATCGGACCCACCTCAAATGTCACCTCCCTCCATGCAAACCCGTATGATTCTCCTTCCTATCTCATTTCATACCCTTTTATAGAAGGCAATGGTCACATTCTTGCTTTGCAATGATTTCTGTGCTGATCTGCGTCCTACTACTAGATTGGAAGCTCTCTGAGGATATAGAGACAACGTCTTATACTTTTTTTTTGCAACCCCCGAAGTGCTTTTCCAGTGTCTGACCCCAGTAGATGCTCGAGGAATTAAATGGGATGGAAGGGGGACCTGGGAGAAGTGAGATATAAGCAGAGGAAAAGCTGCGGAATGGTGAAATACGAACTTAAAGGGAGACCCATCTAAGTAGAGGCGTAAGGCCTGGGAACCTCTGATATCAGGGCATGGGGACTTGTCATGTTTAGAAAGCCATGTTGAATGGCACCTGGGTGACACACTTGGTTAAGCATCTGACTCTAGATTTTGGCTCAGGACATGATCTCATAGTTCATGAGTTCAAGTCCCACATCATGCTCCGTGCTGATAGTGCAGAGGCTGTTTGGGATTCTCTCCTTGTTTCTCAACCCCTCCCCTGCTGGCTCTGTCTTCTCTCTCCCTTTCTCTCAAAGTAAATAAATAAAATTAAAAAAAAAATAAAAAGAAGGCCATGTCACGTGGCACCTTAGGTTAGAGCTGTGAAAGGGTTTCTGGACCCAATTTCACTGTGTGTGTGTGTGTGTGTGTGTGTGTGTGTGTGTGCACTCGCACTTAGGCTTTTGTGTAGGCTTTCCCACAGCAACAAGCAATTCTCCACACCAACAGGACATCCTACAATTCAACTCAAGACTGAAAAACGCTACCTGGAGATAGTTGCAGACTCCATAGGCTAAGGGTTTAGTCCCTTGAGACTGCATCACCTTCACCTCACTTCGGATGCTCAGGTTGTCACCTGTGCTTCTGATCAACTGGCTATAAATCAGAGGTTCCCAGGACTTCCTCTTCAGGTTCAATTAATTTTCTAGAGCGGCTCACAGGACTCAGAGAAACAATTTACTTACTGGATGATCTGTTTATTATAAAAGGCTATTATTGAGGAACAGCCAGATGGAAGAGAAGCACAGGGCAAGGTATGTGGGGGAGGCACGCAGCTGTCATGCTCTCAAAGCATGCCATTCTCCCCAAATCTTTATGTGTTCACCAACCTGGAAGCCCTCTAAGTCCCCTATTTTGGGGTTTTTATAAAAGCTTAATTCTATAGGCATGATTGATGAACTCACTGTCCATTGGTGATTGATCCAACCATCACCCCCTCTCCCCTCCCTAGAAGTCAGGGGGTGGGGCTGAAATGTCCAACATTCTGTTAATGGTTGGTTCTCTGGCAACCAGTCCCATCCTTAGGTGTTTTGCAAAAGTCACCTTCATTAACATAAACCGGGTTGTTTGTGGGAAGGAGCGTGGTATGAACATCAAGACACCCAGTTCACCTTTTTGGCTATGGGGTGGTTTCAGGATCTGAGGACAAGAGACCAACTATCATAATGAAACCAGCCCCCATTGCTCCTCACGAAATTCCAAGGAACTGGGATCCAGAAACTGTGGAAGAAGACCAAATATATCTGATAAAGGTATTTTGGTTATCTGAGTGACCAAGTACACACACACACGCACACACACACGCGCACTTCTTATAAATCACAATATTGTAGGCTGATGGCACCACGTTGGGTCCAAGTGGACAGCTGAGGATGAGGGAACTCTGAAGCCGAAAAAATGAGAAGCACAGAGATAAATCCATACATATAAACTTACAGCTCATCTCCAATAATGTCTTTGCACCTTAATAATGTAGGCAAGAGGGCCTGACTTCGAAATCAGGAATGGTCGCTCTGATGCATACCTAACAGGTAAGATGGTGGGCGAATAGAAGCGTCACTCATTGCCAGGTTCTGCTCAACAGGCCTTGGGTGCTATGACATCACCTTACAACAGCTGCCTGGAGGGAGGGGCGGCTCCTCTCCCGGTTCATGCTACTGTGGCTTTCAAGATTCAAGAAGGTGTGGGAGCTGCAAAGAAAGTGGTGAAATATATTTGCAACTGAACGAATTTCAGAACTTCTTGTGGCTCTCGAGGTTGCAGGGGAGTGGGCCAGACATGACACAAGGGTAGGTGTGGAAGATGCTGCTTCTACGATCTGAGCTGGACATGAAAAAAATGAGGATGTGAGAGGTGTGAGTTTTATTTTGGGTGGAAAAATGAGAAAGCAAAACTTCTTATTCCAGAGCTTGAAATATAAGAGCGGCGCTGGGGTGTGTGGGTACTGAGAAACTTTTGGCTAGTGGGTCCTTTTATTCTGGGTAGACCAGAGAGTTCGTGTGCCTCCTTTCTTCTTACATTTGTCATTTTCTTCTTTGTTTTTCTTCTGTCTCGCCTCCTTTTCTCCTCTCTCCCTTCCTAAAATGCACGGCTCCTATATCTGTGAGGCAGTGCAGTGGCCTCAACTGGATGGATTAGTGGCCCAGTCAATTTACGTCTGCATCCACTTATAAGAAAGTTCGTGTGGGAGCCAGCTCAGAATTGCGGAAGTAGGCCAGGGGGTGTCCAAATTGAAAACTCAGTTTGGCCTCTCAAAGTATGCCTCGTTTACGCTAGCACTTTCCATGATGTAGTTGGCTCTTGGTGGCGTATATCTGTGTCTTTGCCGGACGGATGGACGTGCCGATAGACAGACCTGATGAAACACCACAGAAAATGATTGCTAAGTAAAACGTGTGATATGGAAAATAACAATCCTGCGCTCTCCTTCAAAGATCTGGGTGACAGCCCTCCTTATTTTAGAAAGCCCACAGGATTAGAAGTCAAATTCGAGTCTAACTGCTCAGACGTAGCCCTTGGCTGAGCGTGTCACTTCTCCTCCCTGGACCTCATCCTCTTTACCTATAAAGCGAAGGCACTGGACCGAACGATCCCTCAAATCCCTTCCAGGCATTTTACTTGGTATTTCTGTGATTCCTAACTACATACTCCTAGGCTTACAAGGTCATAACGACTGCAGGCAACATTAAAACCCTCATAGTGTACGTGTTTCATCCAGGGAACCTGGGCCCCTGGTGATTCATGGAGAACCCACAGGCTCTAGATATTCTGGGCCACAGAGAAGGACCCTGCTGCCCCTTGACCCAGGCTGAGGTGAAGCTCCGTATGAATTTTTTTATACAGAGAAATGTTTTATCTGCTAGGCATGTAGCCAGTCAGTGATGTTGAGTGGCCTTAACTTTGCACTGATACCCTGAAACCCAGGGGTCAAATAGGAGCCATACATCAAAATGTCGCATGATCCTTAAGCTGTCATTATTATTATTATTTTTTTTTTTGCCATGTTTAGAAAACTGGCCATTGCCCTTCCAAATACCTTCCCCCATCTGCTACTTTCACCCCCATAACTGCATCCAAAGGATGCCTGTATCATGTATCCATTCCAGCTCATGTCCTTTTCACTCCACACATCTTCCACCTCTCTTTTCTTCAAAGTCTCAGCTTCCCGTGTTCCATGGAATTGAATCTAAATAGAGCTCTGCTCACTCGATTATCTAGTTGTCATCCAGCCTGCAATCCGGGTCTGATTGCATAATGTTCTGGGTTTGCAAGCCAGTGCTGCTTTGTGACTGTAGCTTGTTTACGTTTTATATAAAACACACATATACACAAACATCGAGCAACTCACATTGTGTTTATTTTAAGTGCCAATGTGAACCCACAACTAAAAACCGATAGTTGGCTTGAGCCTGAACCAGGAACCCAGCTCCAAGGTGCATCCAGAAAGTAGCCTTGCCTCTGCCTTCAGCATCTGGGACAATCCTCTCCTCTCCCTCGGAGCCCAGAAACCACAAACGACCATTGCCATCCGGGGACGGGAAGGGGCGACAGCTCATCCGGGGCCTACTTGTCTGAACACAAAGCCCATCATTCTCGGCTCCAGTATTTGTCCAAGGGCCAAAAAGAGCAAAGAGGAACAAACTGGCAACTCCCGTCTGCAGCACACTCTACAATTTGCAAAGTACTTTCACGGGGCTTGTCTTTGGGAGGTGTTATTCCCACCCTGTAAGGGTATACAGACGATCTCCTTTGTGCGGGGAGGAAACCAGGGCCCGGAGAGTTTAACTCATTTTTTTCAAGGTTTCCTAGTTATTGAACGATGAATTCGGAATTTAAGCCCATAGTTGCCTCCATGGGGTGGAGGTTGGAGCGGGGGGCGGTGAGTCCGTGGAATTTCCACGGTATAGAAATGCTGTGATAAAGAAATATGGACTTTAGGAGAGACTGATGATCATTTTGCCTGGATTTATTGAACTAAATATTAGTATGCCTTAGAGATCAATGATCCTAAGAAGTCTACTATGATTGGTAACTAGAGGCTACAACATATATTATTTATCCACCTATTCAACAAATACTTTTAGAATCCATTTTCACTTCAAGGTTTCATGCCAGTTGTGTGTGTGTGTGTGCGCGCGCACTCACACACACACACACACACTCCTACACACCTGCCTATTTGTCCACACATGTGCTACTGTTCTGTTTCCACCTCTAGTGGGCCTTTGTTCCAGCCAAGGCCTCATGAAACCTTTCCAAGTTACTGCTCAAGGAGTGCTCTACCAAGGGCTACGAGGAAGTAGCTTAAAGGGTCTTCAAGACCCCTGAGTAAGGAGATTCCAGGACTGGGTGGTACCATCACCTCCTTAAGATCCCCTAATGTCCCCCTTCACCTCTCCCTGGGAGCAGTGCTCTTAGATTTCATTATCTGCAAACAAGGGCATTCCCCCCCACCCCCACCCCCCCCCCCCACCGGCCCCCCGCTCACTGTTTCATAGATTACAAGCCTGTCTTTGAGGCTGCAATACTAGTTCGTGGGTTCAAGGTATAATTCAGACTCTAAAGCTGCCGGTCAGCACCGGGCCTCGGGAGGAAGGGTGAAACAAGACCAGGCAGCCAGGGAGGAGGAGTTCGGTGGGGGCGGAGGTGGGGAGAACAGGGCCATCGGGTTCCGCTTTGTGCCTCAAGGAAGGTCAAAGACGAGATCATTGTGCTTGCTCAGTAGCTTTGCTTTGGCTTAGTTCTTTTCGCAAATGCCCGACTGCCCGTGGGCGGAAGGGGTTGCTTCCTTGTTTGGGTCATGTCTTCTTTGCGTTCTCAACAGCACCCACCTACAAAGAAGTGAGGAATAGTTTGTTGTCATCGTCATGTCGTTGTTGTTGTTTTCAAAAAAAAAAAAAAGAAGAAGAAGAAGGTTCTTTTGTTTCCTTTCTGGTTCTCTGCAGCTAGGAAACGGCCCTCGTGAAGAAGGATTTTTCAAGAAATGCCACATAATCCAAAGATAGGTCAGTCTACTTATCTCTGGCCCCACCAACTTTATGATCTAGGTTCTTTCCAGCATCTTGCCCACCACCAAAGAGCCACCTCAAACCTGGGTTCTAGAAAACCCATAAGCAGTCACCCTCATTAGGGGGGGTTGCTGTCCAGCACCACCGTAATTTATTTTTTAATTATAATGGGTAGAAACTTGGGTTTCTGAGGTTTCGCTGATGCTGCTAATTCTTGGCAGCCACAAGGGAGAATTGGCAGGTTCGGTAACCCAAAGACGGGGCTATGAAGATCTCTCCTCAGAATAGCACCAAAGAAGCAAATGATTTGTGATACTCAGAAGTAGTTGTGACTACTCAACTAGTTCAGGATTTACGTTGGGATTACTTCGTAAACAGATGGAAATAAGGGAAGGTGTCGCTCAACGGTGCCTGCCCGAACCCCGGGGCCAGGCTGAGTCCATGCGGCCTTGACAGAGCATCAAGGCATGGCATTTGATGGTGAGTTTAGGTCCATTAGAGCAAAGGACGTGCGGTTTTCGTGTTGCAACAGGTTTACTAGACGCTGTCTATTTGGTGTGGCTCGCTGGATGGAATTTGAAACTTAAAAAATGGAAAAAAAAATCAATTATTAACAAAGAGTCTGACATACTGGTAGTAGCAGGCATCCAACCTCGCATACGGGCGGTTGAAACTCTCAGATGTTGGATTACAACGCGTACTGGTGAAGTTTGGGATCGCGTCGCATCATGGATTTTATTCTTTCGTGTAGTCAATATGTTCACTCAATATTCCGTAAGCAACTACTACGTGCCTGACACTCTTCTGAGGCTACATGGTAAATCGAGATTGACATATTTCCTATTCTAATGGAAAGCAAATCAATTGAAGAGAGACAGATAATAACCAAATAAATAGGATTATTTCAGATAGTGGTAAATGCTATAAAAATGACAAAACTTGGCAATGTAATGGTAAAAACAGCCATGGGGTCAAGTGTGAGACTCCTTTATCTTGGGTACTTCAGGAAGATCTGACATTTGAACTGAGACATTTGAATGGAGACCACACTAAGAAAAGGTGAACCATATAGAGACTGACAGGAACAACATTTCAGGAAGACGGGAGCATCAGTTGCAAAGGCCCTTCGATGGGAACCCATGCGATGTGTTTGAGAAGAGACAGGTGGCTGGGGGGACTGAGGAGGAGAAAGCCTGAGGGACTGGTATAAGACAAGACCAAAGTAGGGGCGCCTGGGTGGCTCAGTCGGTTAAGCGGCTGACTTCTGCTCAGGTCATGATCTCACAGCTCGTGAGTTGGAGCCCCGCGTCCGGCTGTGTGCTGACAGCTCAGAACCTGGAGCCTGCCTCGGATTCTGTGTCTCCTTCTCTCTCTGCCCCTCCCCTGCTCGTGTCCTCTCTCTCTCTCCCCCTCTCAAAAATAAATAAACATTAAAAAAAAAAAAAAAGACAAGCCAAATCGGAACTAGGACTTTGGATTTTAAGTGTCTTGGGAAACAAGCAGGTGGTTTTAAGAAAGTGGGAAGATATTATTTCAGGTTCAAGACCATCACTTAGGCTGCTATGGGGAATATACCGGCAAAGCGGAGCAGCCAGGTGGCTGGGCAGCTGAGCGGGCAGAGACGAGGGGTCATTACCAACAGTGGCAAGAGGTCCCTTCCGAGAGAGGTAAGAGGATGTTTTTAAGGATTTCCAAATTATGGAATTATCACAGGTGTTACCACTGTATTATTTCTGAATTGGGAAATTAATACTCAAATTAAGTACTTTCCTAACAGTGAATACTTAGCATCAAACTCAACTCTGTCATCAACATCCCCCCACAGACTGACCCCCAATTCTTCCCCAAAGTAGGTATGTTTTGTCAATAGTACAGTGATTAAGAGTTTAAACTCAAAAATCAAATAGGCCTGCTTTCTTTTGAGAGGGAGGGAGAGAGAGAGAGAGACAGACAGACAGACAGAGAAAACGCACGCATGGGAGGGAAGGAGGGGCAGAGAGAGAGGGAGAAAAGAGAATCCCACGCAGGCTCCACGCTGCCAGCACAGAGCCTGATGTGGGACTCGATCCCACGAACCATCGGGTCATGACCTGAGCCGAAATCAAGTCTGGTTGCTTAACCGACCGAGCCACCCAAGCACCTCCATCCAAATGGGTCTGTTTTCAAATTTTGGCGATGTCTTGAGATGTTTGACGAATCATTACATTTCCTGATTTGCAATTTTATTAGCTGAAAATGGGATTAATGAAAGTACCAACCTCACCGCTGTCGTGGGGCTTAACTGAGATCACGTATGCAGACAGCCTGGTCGCAGACACGTTACAAGTTCTTAATGCATATTAACTAATATTGTTTTTAATACTTCTTCCAGGTGGAGAGAGATGCCTTGCTCCTATAGTCCAATTTGTAAGACACATACATGTCTTGTCTGACTTGTATCTTCATAGAGAAATCTTAAGATTTCCAGATATGTAGTTTTTCACTTTTTCTCATTTTCAAGTACAATTGCCATAATCATCTGTACATATTTAAAGTTTATAACTTTTTTGGGGCGCCTGGGTGGCTCGGTCGGTTAAGTGTCCGACTTCGGCTCAGGTCACGATCTCGCGGTCCGTGAGTTCGAGCCCCGCGTCGGGCTCTGGGCTGACTGCCCAGAGCCCGGAGCCTGCTTCCGATTCTGTGCCTCCCTCTCTCTCTCTGCCCCTCCCCCGTTCATGCTCTGTCTCTCTCTGTCTCAAAAATAAATAAATGTTAAAAAAATTTTTTTAAAAAGTATTGAAGTTTATAACTTTTTTATAACGCAAGTTTTGATGTAAGTATATGCTTAGAAAGCCATCACCACGATCAAGACGATGAGCATATTTTCTATCCCCCAAAGTTTCTTCGTGTTTTCCTGTGCCACCTCCCTGCTACGCCCTGTCCTCCCCACGCCAGTCCCAGCAACCACTGATCTGCTTCTGTCACGATAGATCGGTTTGCACTTCCTAGAATTGATATAAACGGAATCATACTTTCGGTATTTTTGTTCTTGTGGCTCCTTGTCTCTCAATGCAATTATTTCGAGATTCATCCGTGATGTTTCCGTGTCAATAGTCCCCACCACGGCTTGTTCATCTGTACCTTTTGATGGACATTTGGGGTGTTTCTAGTTTTTGACTGTCACCAATAAAACTGCTAATGAGCATTCTTGTACAAGCCTTTGTGGGGACATGTGCTTTCCTTTCTCTTAGATAAACACGTAGAAGTCGCTGGCTGGATCTTGTGATCAGCATAGGATTGACTTGGTCACTAAGTGCCAAACTCTTTCCCAAGTGGTTGTATCATTGTCTACCGTCACAGCGCACTGGGGACTTCCTGTGGCTCAGGCACTAGGTCTGGTCAGTCTTCTAGATTTTAGCCATTCTACCAGGTATGTAATGGCTTCCCCTTGTGCTTTTAATTTGCAGTTTCGTAATGACGAATGACGTTAATTAAGCATCTTTGCACGCGCTTACTTCTTCTTCCAAACTCTTGAAATAGTTATTTACCTCCCAATTTCATTGGCTCTTATAGGCTCTAAGGTGGAACAACAGGTTAAGAGGACCTCACATTGTGACGCGTAGGACCCCCCACTGCCTCGCCAGGGGCTTGAGGGCTCCTTACAGCACCTCCTCTCGGCAGCATGTTGCCCCACGGATTATGCTCGAGGCGCGTTCGTTAATTAATGATTCTTATTTCTACGCCTTCTTCCACGATGGCAGGGACCCTCCCATCTGTCTGTTTCGTTCACCACTGAATTCCTCTCGCACAGCTCAGGGCCGAGAACACGGTAGGCATGTGTATAATAAATGTTAATTAGACCAGTGAATGGAGGAAGGAAGACTGAATGCTGCATAGGAAGAATGTGATATACAGAGACAACCCAGTCAGTGCCAGCACGGAGGCAAGGATCCAGATTTACAGTCACAGCCAGCCGAGGCCACTCTGCCAACTTCCTCCTCTGGGCAGACATCTGTGCCACGGCTCCCCCAGACTTTTGTCCCTGTCTGTTTGGCACTGATCCCATTCGGGGGCTCTCCCGGGTGTCCTTGTCTCCACCAGAGAACTGCCTGGTTTCAGGTAAAAATCAACAGCTCCAGGGGCGCCTGGGTGGCTCAGTCGGTTAAGCGTCCGACTTCGGCTCAGGTCACGATCTCGCGGTCCGTGGGTTCGAGCCCCGCGTCGGGCTCTGTGCTGACCGCTCAGAGCCTGGAGCCTGTTTCAGATTCTGTGTCGCCCTCTCTCTCTGTGCCTCCCCCGTTCATGCTCTGTCTCTCTCTGTCTCAAAAATAAATAAACTTTAAAAAAAAAAATCAACAGCTCCAGATCCCTCCTCATGCAGCCTTACTGTCCCGCTTACCACATTCTGCGTAATTCGTGATGTCAGAAATGCCTTCCATCTCCCGACTGAGAGCTTCTCGAGAATCGGTGGAAGGTGGTCTTATCAACCTTGTGACCCTCGTGGCCCCACTGCGGTATTAGATACAGAAGAACTCAGTAAATATTTATTGAATTAAATTGAATCCTGAGTCCCTCTAAATGATTCAAGATGTCACTGAAATATCCTTCACCACTCCAGAAGGCAGAACACACACACAAAATAGCCTGTGTTCCTGAAACATGAGTGGTTAAGGTTAGACTTAAGGAAACTTTTTTTTTGTTGGGTTAAAAACCCACACATATAATTTTATATTTGGCAGGTTTTGAAAATAGAAGCGTTTGGTCTGAAATGGTTTTGAATTGGTCCAAAGAAGAGACAGGGACACGGATGAGAGGACCTTTAAAAGTTGTTGGAAATGTGTTCAGATGTGTCACTGGGCCCTATTCATAGGCAACATTCTCCATTAGCTCAAGTTCCAACCCCATGGAGCTGCCCGGGCCTTTAGAGTCCCCTGAGGTTCCTCCTAAGAACCGCGGACCCTGCCGCCCTGTCCCAAAGTTTATAGCCACCGCAGAGCTCAGGAATGGTGGCCCTTGCATGGCAGGGAGGAGACAGGAGGCAGGTCTGCCAACCAGAGTTCCCTGGAGGATCCCAAGTAAAACCACCACCCAAGGCACGTCGCCTCCGTCACAACCTGTGCTGTGCAGTGTGGAAGAGGTTTATGGTGGCCTTGCCCCAGAGCCGTAAAGTTTATTCCTGCACATTAGCCCATCCATTGTCCCCTGCCCTGCTGCCTCTTTCATCTTCTTTAGGTTGGCCTGTCAGGATCCCCTTCCAAAGGCAGACCCCACCGGGGTAGGACAGGGCTGCAGGACAGGGGGGTCTGCTCTATCAACACCTCAATAAAGGCACTCATGGGGCACCGACCTCACCCTGGCAGATCTTACATCGCTCATTATCTGTTGTGCTTTGAGAATCTAAATAATCTTGGTTCCCCTGCCTGTGCCCTGACTCTGAGGGTACTCTGAACGAACAAGAGGTAGGATAAATGCTAACAAAAGGAAACGGCCTCTCATTGGATGGCAAGTTGGGGGAGAGGGCGTTTGCCTCTGTATTCACGCAAGTCTGTATTACTTGCAGGAGGCCCTGGGTTCCTTCCCAAGTCATGATCCCTGAATCCATAAGGGAATATTTGAATGCATTGAGGGAATAAGAGAAAGCAATCGTATTCTTACCCATAATATAGGGATAATAGGCCATCTTCTTCATGGCTTTTTTGAGGATTAAAAGAGAAAGGCCAAATAAGAGTTCCATATAAAGACCAGCACCCAGAAAGGGAGCCATAAATGTCACGTTGAATCACTATCCTCCATAACTATTAGGTCCAACGTTCTAGGAAGTCAGTGGGTATGGGGAGAGGGAGAGGGGGGGATACAAGAATAGAAGTCTAAATAAGACAACTGAGAACCCAATTCTTGCGGAGAAGCCTTGTAAAGTGGCAAAGAAAGTGCCAACATTGAGTGAGAGACAGACCTTCTATGTTATGGGAATGAAAGGCATGTCAAGAGTCACCCCCCGCCCACATAGGGGATACACAATACGTGTTGGTCCTTTTCTCTTCCTTCCTTCTTTTCACCTCATTGACTTGTTTCTCAACAGGAAATTCTTTCTGAAAGCAATTCACGATTCGTTTATGACTAGGCTCAAATTCCGCCGTTGGAGATCCTTTGTCAATCGTGACCGTTCTGGTTTCCAATCCCAGTTGTGCTGCTTATGAAGCGTATGGATTTGGGTATGCGACTTGGCCGTATGGAATCTTAGATTCCTCTTCCAACGAAATGAGGTGTTAGCATCTATATCAGAAGGCTATTAGGATAATTGTATGAGATAATGCACAAAAGGACGTAGCATACAGTGGCGCTCAAGAAATGGCACCTTGGGGGCGCCTGGGTGGCGCAGTCGGTTAAGCGTCCGACTTCAGCCAGGTCACGATCTCGCGGTCCGTGAGTTCGAGCCCCGCGTCAGGCTCTGGGCTGATGGCTCGGAGCCTGGAGCCTGTTTCCGATTCTGTGTCTCCCTCACTCTCTGCCCCTCCCCCGTTCATGCTCTGTCTCTCTCTGTCCCAAAAATAAATAAACGTTGAAAAAAAAAAAAAAAAGAAATGGCCACATGCTCGGGTACAGGAGCGACTGCCAAACAATTACACTGGGTAGAAGTTATGCAATTTTTACTAACCAAGAGGAAAAATAAGTTGCTTCATCCAAAACATTGACGAAGTGAGCTGTAAATGAAAGATGTTCACATCCCAGAGGAGGAGTGCCAGGGAGGGCACTCAGCTTTCTGTCTCTATTCCTGAAAATCTCTTTCATTGTCCCTTTGATGAAATGAAAAACATTCCTACCGACTGACTGCAATACGACAGCCTATCCGGCTTGCTTGTGGCTTCTCCCTGAACTCTCTGAGACACTGCACACCCACTCTCCCGTACGTGGCCCCTCATTTGGGGTCATTAGGCTCTTCTCTCCACAGCACACACACACAGGTAGCTTGGGGCAATAGCTTATGACTTCTGAGAAGTGCTAACCTCGGGCCTTATCCGTCTGGTATTTATTTACCACAATGCCTCTGTTTTGTAGATTGCAGTACCTGAAGCTTCCCGCTTAGAATTGAGCAGGTTAAAGCTCTGATGAGAAAATAACACAGAATGATAGTGAATTCCAGGCTGTTTCCAAACTGCTGTGGACTTTTTGTTGTTGTTGTTTTTTGTTCTTTGTGTGTTTGTTCTGAATCGTGAAAGCTATTTGTGTTGATTGTTCTAAGACAAACAGTAGAGTCTGACATGGGAGTAGCTGGAGGCCGGACCCGGGGTGGGATGCATATGGCGACCACCAATGCCCATAGAACCTGTTTCACCCTGAAGAATAATTATAATTGCAAACGCTACCTTAATTGTGTTCCCGCTGAAGGCAAGGCTTTAGTCACTTCATCCCTTAGAAGTAAAAGCTGCAAGGTGTTCTGACCCTTACTGATGCTGACCAAGAAGGCTACTCATAACTTGGAAGGAAGGCAAACAGTTCTAGCTGAGGAACAGTGATTAAATCCAGTTTGTGCCTACAGAACTGAGGAGCAGTCTTATAAGAAGGGGTTGTCTTGTCACTCTGCTTGACTCCAATCCTTCCATTTAGGCCTCGGAATGTTCTGGTTTTTTTCCTTCTGTGTAGTCTGTCTCTGCATTTGCCCGTGTCCTTGCCCAGTCGGAAAGCTATCTGCTAACCTGGACTGATTGCCCTGGATTCTACACCTTGCCTGCTCCCTCTTGGCTGACCTGACGTGCTCAAGTCTGAACTTGACTTTCCTCCCTGGATTCATGATACTCATGTGTCTTTCTGCGTTACTAACTGCTCCCCTGTTTCTGACCTCACCAGTGTTCCAGGGGCATCCCTCCTTCTGGCTTGGCTCTGGTTCCTGGACCATCCAGAACCACCCAGCAAAGCTGCTGGGACAGTCCTGTGCCCCCTGTGCTGGATTCTCCTACAGTCTCATCTGGGTACCTCAAAGTTTTTGTCACTTTTCGATGCCCTCGTATTACCCACAAAAATGTTCACAAGACTGACAGTATAGTGAGTTACTAGCTGCATTTTGCAGACAGCTAAGTGAAATTCTAAACTGATGAGGCATCTTGATCAAACCAAGACCAGCGTCAAGACAGTGCCCGCTTGCCCTGACGCTCATCCCTGCTTTCTTCCCTGCCAACATTCTCAAGATTCGGGAGGATGATCGTGTTAGAAGACAGGAGGTGAGATGCAGAGCGGAGAAAACCAGCTGCCAATTTTCTGCCCATCGTGGGCGCTCTGACATGGCCTGGAAGGAAAAGGAACAATTCAGTTCTTTGTAACAGACACCGTCGTGGGGAAAGTCACTGGATCGTTTTCCTGGTACTGCGGTAACAAGCAAACTGGGTGGCTTAAAAGAACAGAAAATTGTTGTCTCACAGTCCTGGAGGCCAAAGGTCTAAAATCAAGGTGTCGGCAGGACCACGTTCCCTCAGAGACCTGCAGGGGAATCCTTTCTTGCCTCCTCCTAGCTTCTGGTGCTGCTTGCCACGTTTGGCATTCCTTGGCTTATAGATACGTCACTCGTATCCTCTGTCTCACCTGCTGTTCTCCCTGTGTCTCTACGTTCACCCGGCTACTTTCTCATAAGGACACCAGTCATATTGGATGAGGGGCCCATTTTACTCCAGTATGACCTCATCCCAGCTAATTACGTCCACAATGGCCCTATTGCCAAATAGGGTCACATTTTCAGTTACTAGGATTTAGGACATTCAACCAACCTTTTTTTTTTTTCCAGGGGGGAGGGGAATTCAACTAATAAAAAACACTTATGTTAGAGTAAGTTGAATTCCTTGTCAGGAGAAAGGGAGGTCATCCAAAAGGCATGGGGACCACAGCACAAGGAAAGAAAAACTCTCTATGTTTATGAGGTTTACATCAAGAAGCAGATGGTCTGTCTTCTGGATCTCCTCCTTGCGAGGCAGGAGAGGCTTACCATCATCAGCTTCCTCTCCGCGGTCCTGATAGGAAGACTGATGATAGCGAAGTCCCCAGGCACATGCCATCAAGTTGGATGTGCAGGCATTTTAATTGTTCTTTTGCTCCTGGGCAAAATCCTACATTCACACTTTTCTTGATGGCTGACTCACTGGTATACCCCAAATTTTCCAAGATCTGGAGGCCAGGTCCTGGGTTCAATTCGTGGCCCTCCTGCTCCCTCAAAATACAACTTGGAACATGCCAAAGACTCACAGAACCTGAGAGTTGAAAAGGGATTCGAGGCAATGTCCTTTCTTCCTCCTCAGAGCAGGAAATACTTTTATTAGTTTCTTGACAGTGAGCTTCTAGCTACTGTTTGACCATTTCAAAGACACAGAAGTCACTACATTAGAGAATCCCATTTCCTTGTGGGTAAGTAGTAAGTAAGCTTTACTCATTAGAAAACTCTTCCTTATGCTGAGTCAAACTCTAAGCCCTATTATCAGCCACCCTTTGATTAATCCAACTTTTAGCTTCCAGTGCATGTTTTTCAAAGACTGTTCCATTTGGCTCTGGGATTTCTGGGGACCCCCTCACCTCTGTCCGTGGTGAGAAGAGAGAGCTAGCTGTCTCTCTTTCCTGGAACATTCCTGCTTCGATTTGAGCATCTCTTTCTCCATTTTTCCTGCTCATTTTCTTTATATTTCAGTGTGAGATTTTTGTTTGCCGGGGGATTCTATCCAAAAGAAAAAAATAATATGTAAGAATTATTTTGTCCACCTAGGACAAAGTCTTAAAGTCTTCAAGTCTTTGAAAGTAGCCATTATTTCCACTTCCCAATTCTTTATCCCCTTCCTCAGAATACATTTCCCTGGCTTCTTTAATGGGGACTCTAGTTTGACTTCCCAATCCTTCAGATTCTCCAATCTGTATAGAGACCACGCTCATCTGGACCATGTCCCCAGTATAATAAATGTGATGACACTTTAACATGAAGGTAGTGTAGAAGTTATGTAACTAATGTTCTCATTTGTCTGTGGTTCTCAAATGGAGGGCATGCCCTTTTCAGGTCACTTCTGGCCTAAAAAGTTTTTGTGTATGGAATCCCAATTGTCTAAGACAGGATTGCAGAGAAGCATTCCCCACTTATTCGATCTTCCTTAGTTTGATCCTTACCTCATCTCACCCATCACTGAGTGGCATCTTTCCTGTCTGCACCTACCACAGAAACACATCGTGCTCATACCAAACCCATGAGTGTCACAGAATTTACTCCCCAAGCAGTCCCGACTCTACATAGCAGGTTGCAGACATTGAAGACAAGGGCTCTGTATCCACGCACACCCTAACACAGTGCTTGCCTTTATGGAAGTAGGAGCTCCAAAGTGTGTGCTGAAGAAATGATGGCGTGATACGTCATTCTACGTTCTTTCATTTGCGTTATTCTTGGCTTTTTGTCCATCTCCCCCCATCCAGATGGGATCGTAAGTAACCTGAGGGGAGATCTGATGCTCTCTACACTGCTGAAATAAACAGAGCCCTTGGGAATGCTGAGCAATGGAGAGTAACGATAAATACTGTTGGTTGATGATCGGAGAGTGAATAGATCAAGCAGTGCCTTGTCAGCCAGGGATCCACGGGTATGGATATGCACTGATTGATTTATTCATCTTTGTAGACAAAGGTTTTGACTCCCCATACTTCCCTGATGCAGCTTCCTCCAGCTCGGTCCCTCAGTCCACGCTCGGGTCATGGAAATACTTCACGTAGACGCGACAACACGCACATCCTTTATGAGCTCTGGTGACTTGGGTCGCACCTTGAAATTGCAAAAGTGAAAGTTTATCTAATGATTTTTAATTAATTTTAATTACTTGCGTTTTGAATGGTGGCTTAACATTCTGAATCCCAGACCCTCAGATCACTCTGGGACGCCTGCCAATTTCCTCATTACACACTGGCTCCCCTAACACTATTTGATAATGAAAGGCTTTAAAGCAAACCCCCAAAATATTCAATATGTCATGGGGAGCCCCTGGGAGACACGGGTGGATTACGGCGTGGGGGTATGGATAATATAACTCACCGTACCTGAATTTATGAAAAGACATTGTCAGCCAGGGAACAACCTACTTTTAGCAATGAGGCAGAATTCTTTCTCCTTTCAATCTTGCCCTTGCACATCAGCATCCTAACTCTCATAATACAACCCTCTGCAATGCTTGTGATGTTGAGACAATAGAAACACTAGCTCCCGAAGAATTGCATGGTATTTCCACCCCCCACACCCCCCCTCCCCCCGCCAAGGCTGGAAAGTGCCTTAATTTTTAAAGAAAGTGACTTCATTTTTGGAGATAAATCAGAGAAGAGAGAAAGGGGGGAGGTACGTATCCTGTAACAGGAAGGATTTGGGCAAGATACAAGAAAGCATTTTCTGGTTTTAGACGGTGATGCACAAGCTGGTATAGTAGAGGCCACAGCACTCAGGAAAGCATGTGGTCTTTGACACAAGACCAGTCAGGTTCCAAACACTGAGATTTCTCGGCTCCCAGAAATTCAGTTTACACTTCTGCACCCATTCTTGTTTCACCAGACAGGGCGAATATTTTATATAGCATTTAGCACATACCGGATGCTCAAAAGGATCCATCTCCTCTCGGTTAGTTTATTCGGGCTGCTGTAACAAAAATGTCATAGACTGGGTGGCTGGCTTACAAGGAGCTGAAATGTATCTCTCACGGTTCCAGAGGCTGGGAGGTCCAAGATCATGGCACCGTTACGTTCAGTGTTTGGTGAGAGCCTGCTTCCTAGTTTATAGATGGCTGCTTCTTGCTGTGTCCCCACACAGCAGAGGGGGGTGAAAGAACTCTCTGGGGACTTTTTTTTTTTTTAATTTTTTTTCAACGTTTTATTTATTTTTGGGACAGAGAGAGACAGAGCATGAACGGGGGAGGGGCAGAGAGAGAGGGAGACACAGAATCGGAAACAGGCTCCAGGCTCCGAGCCATCAGCCCAGAGCCTGACACGGGGCTCGAACTCCCGAACCGCGAGATCGTGACCTGGCTGAAGTCGGCCGCTTAACCGACTGCGCCACCCAGGCGCCCCATCTGGGGACTTTTTAATAGACGCAGTAATCCTGTTCAAGCCTCCCCCCCTCATGATCCAATCACCTCCCCAACTGCCCCCAACCAAAAACCATCACACTGGAGATCAGGTTTCCATATATGAATGGGGTGCGCGGGGGCGACCCAAACGTTCAGCCTTTAGCGTCCTCATTCCTTTGTCTTATTTACAAAATGTCTGTCTGGACAGCTCTTGTTTGTTTCAGATCACGTAGGGGGAGCTTTACCTAGAGGCAAGAGAGGATAACACGATTCCTGAGGTTATTTTTAGTGCTGGAATATGAGAAGGCTGTGTGATAAATGAAGAGCTATCATTTCTGTCTCCATTCTGACATTGGATTCAGAGAGAAGCAGTGGAGGAAAGAGTTCTATCTGCCGGAAGCTGTAACAGGCTAGACTCCATGGATGATAATCTAGACCCCTGATTTCCTGGGGATCCTGAGAGTATGAAGAAGTCGTGTTTACAGTGCTAGTGCTGATGACTACCCTGACCCGGTGGCCCATTCCGGGACTCCTCAGGCTTGTGCAAGACGAGCAGATATAGAAGTGTGCAACCTCCAGCTGTTGCTGACATACCTAGCTTCAGATCAGTGCTAAAAGGGGCGAGGGGGCCAGATTACGCCATCGTGTGGAAGATATGGCTCACTGAGATACAGCTATTCACGTTTATTCAAAGGATTCAGGAACACCACTTTCGAGGTAGCCGCTGAATTTGACCCCAAACCCAGATGTTCATCAAGGTGGTTTCCCGGTCATTGTATAAGGTATTTCCATTTCTCCGTCTTTCTCTACCCACCTTTTTTCTTAACTGGCTGTTTTTCCCATTTTTTATATATATATATATATATTTTTTTTTTTCCCTTGGTTAACAACTGGGATTTGTAATTTGAGGTCTCTGTCAGGAGTTTTGAAGTGGAAATGCGTTTAGACGATTTGAAATTAGCATCAAGGGAAAGAAATATTAAGAACTATATGAGTTCGCCAAAGTCGAAGATGTTTGATGTTAACGGCGTTCTTCTCCCGGACCAACCCCTTTTGAATAGATTGAAGCAGATACGACAGATGCCGCCACCCAGGGATTTGGAAGAAGCTGAACTTGGCAGAGGTGAGCCAAGTGAGAAGTTGCCTATCTCTTTTTTATCCACAGTCTGCATAATTTACAGCTCAGAGATTATACACAATCTCTTATTCATGAACTTTTAAACAGACTGGTTATTGCCATTGGCCCATTGAAAGGAGATTACTTCTACTCTCTCCCCTCTGTCACCGAGAGTCAAAGACACAAGGAGAGACCCTGAGATTCTCAGATCCCTAAAAAAGGCAAGTGATCAGTTCCTCCCAAGCCCTTCACTTTGAACCCTCGCTAAGCTGTTGCATATCCACTTTGGAAAAGACCTTTTGTACCCAAACAGATCCTACTATCAGCAGCTGTTGTGCAAGTGGCACTCTTAGAGTATGGGGGTGGGGGGGTGGGGGGGCGGAGGTGCGAAGAGAAGGAGAGAGCATTCATGGCTGGAAGGGAAAGATAAAATCGAAGGAGTGAGGTGTGTTCATGTTCTCTCTCGTGGCAGTTGAAATTCAACAAACAAAATGAGCGGGCGGTTCCCACGCTAAGTTTCAATTGTCTTCCTTCCTCTTGCCCCATCTCGCCCGTGTCGTCATCCGCATCAGAAGATGACCCAAGTATCTGGAATCATTGGGATGAATTTTCTTTTTAATGTTTATTGATTTTTGAGAGAGGGAGAGAGAGAACGCGTGGGTGAGTGGGGGAAGGGGCGGAGAGAGGGAGACAGAGGATTTGAAGTGGGCTCTGTGCTGACAGCAGACAGCCCGACACGGGGCCTGAACCCACGAATCGTGAGAGCGTGACCCGAGCCGAAGTTGGATGCTTAACCGACTGGGCCCCCCCACCCCGGGTGCCCCCGCTGAGATGAATCTTAATTGGTATTTGAACTCAGGGGTCGAAGTCCCCGTGAATGCTGTTGTGTTTCCCCATGAAGCCAGAGCAGGTGAGAAAGGAAGAACAGACCCAGATGGGAGGGTAGTCAGAAAGTGAAGCAGTGAGGACCAGCTGGGGGTGAGGGGGATTCCCATCCAAGGGCAGGTTCATTGTCACCTGTGGCTCCACCTGGGCTTCCAGAGGGGGGCACTGAGGCTGACCTCTCTTCCCAATTGTTCAGAAAGTCGGTCAACCCTTGGGCATCCTGGATCAAGTTCACCTCCGTGTCATCCTGCTCAAAGGCCGGGCCCCCCGAAGTATTTTGTGTTCCATGCTAAGGAGTAAAAGCTAAGAAGGTACGCTTCCTGCCTTCCCCGTTTAGCCCATTTGTCTGGGGCTTTTATCTATGACAGCCATCTCATGCTCCTTTTACTGAAGCTTGGGAGGCAACCGAAGCCAGTTCTCAACACCTTTGAGAAGAGACTGGCACTTCTCTGAAATTGAGAGCAGGTTTCTTTTCTTTTCTTTTCTTTTTTTTTTACAGCTTTGGCTCCCCAGTGCTCCTCCGCGATGGTAGGTGACCCGCCTGCGTTGCCCCGCACTTTGTCAGTGTCTGAGAGTGAGTTAGTCGTGAATGGATTAGCGACGTCTCTTTCTAGACCCAGGGGTTCTCTTTGTTTGTCCACCCCCTGCATTTGGTCTTTTTCTTTGCTTTGCTTCTTTCACTTAAATAATAATAATAATAAAAATAGCAAAAGACACCGTAAATGAGTGAGGCAGTGAGGTGCCAAAGCTGGGGCTTCCCTACTTTCCTAAGCAAGCATGGGATGCAGAAACGTTTCGTATGTTCCATTCAGGTAGCTACCCAGGAGCCTCACCAGGGGAGAAAGCAATTGAAACGGGGAGATCCCAGGGGAAGACAATACAGAAGCCGTGTTCAGAGAATCCCGGCTACACCTCTTTCTTCCCTCCCTATCCAGCTCCCCGAGGGGCCGGAGGAGCTCCTATGAAAGAGCCTTTCATGGAATGAAAAACCAAGAAAACTACACAATCACAAGGGTCTTGGAGACCACAGCAAACGAAGTGCAGCGCTCTGCTAATTAAGTGATGGAGGTAGCAGAGCGATTCCGGACCTCGGCTGCCCTGGTGCTTTCCAGAACAGAATGTCTCTCCAGCCCGCCTGGTCCCCGCGACTTTGCCATCCGTCCCGACTTCAGGGCGGCACCTGAGCTCTGCCGTGAGTCACCCGCACGGGTTCACTGCTTCGAGAGCTGACAGACGTTCTCTTCCACGGTGGTGAAGCGTGAGGTGTGGGAATCACAGTGCATTTAGAAGCAGGAGTCCCAGGTACTAGGCCTGCTTAGTGTACCAGACAGAACTTAGTTCTGTCTGTGGCTTGTTCTGTTTTTCCCTCTGTGAAACGGGTTAACAGTAATTCTGTCAAAGGGCTGTTGACAGCAAAGGACCTAGATACGTATGTTTTATAAACTGGCACGGGCCCTATTACTCCACTGGGACTGTTCCTAACGAGGCTGAAAACTTTCAGGAAAGAAGGCAGATTGAAACTGCTGAGGAAAGAGAGAGGTCCAAACAGAAGGGAGCCAATTAACAATGTGGTGAAGTCATTCTTCTCATATTTAATATCATCCAGCCACACGTTACGCATAGTATCTTAAAAGCAAGTCCCCGCTGGGGCGCCTGGGTGGCTCAGTCGGCTGAGCGGCCGACTTCGGCTCAGGTCGCCATCGCGCGGTTTGTGAGTTCGAGCCCCGCGTCAGGCTCCGTGCTGACGGCTCAGAGCCTGGAGCCTGCTTCGGATTCTGTGTCTCGCTCCCTCTCTGTCCCTCCCCTGCTCACGCTCTGTCTCTCTCTGTCTCAAAAATGAATAAAACGTTAAAAAAAAAATTCAAAAGGCAATCCCTTGTTCTTTCTTGTCTCCTCACCCTTTCTGTTCTCATGCTTCTCTTCTACCGTTAGCCTGTCTACCCAGCTCGCGAGAGGAAGATAAACTGGGAAGAACTGCTTCATTGTGACGCTCAGTAGTAGGTTCTCAGGGTGCGTTCTGGAAAGCCCACAAGTGGCCGAGAAAGAACACTGCTGGATGAAGCCCCCGGGCACTCTCCTCCAGGCGGGCGATCTGTTCGTCCTTGTCCGAGAGGTGGCCTGCCTCTCGGGGACTCTGGAGGGTCCTGACCCTTGGCTTTACTGGCTCAAGCTTGCCAAATGGACTTAACTGATGGAATTTCTGCATTTGTCGGAACGCTCAGAGCTCTCAGAGAGACAGAGAAATTCCTTCTCGTGGAGCTTTTTGCTCATAGTGGTTGTATCTGCTTCTCCCCGGAAGCTCCATGCAACTTCTCATCTCAACGTGTCTACCCCCAGGCTAATAAATCAATCCTTCCTCCTGCTCGCTCTCGACTCTATTTGGTGGTGTTGACACCATTAACCTTGTCAGAGCTGTTCAGCAGGAAAGTCTTGCATTTTTTTTTTTTTTTCCTTCACAGACTCTGAGAGTCTTTATTTGTTTCCCTCCAAAGGTAGGAACTTCCGCAGAGTCTCGGTGGTGTCCACCCTATCATGTACAGAATAATCTAAGAAAACCCAGCCCAGGCTGTGGTGAAAGCCGACCGCCCCAGGATTTTCATTAGCACCCGGATGTCCGACCCCAGTTTCCTCGCGCCCAAGAGGTGGGATTATATGATAGGAGCAGCCCTCCAATTCTGCTGCAATCTAGCATTCTCAGGTTCCTGGAGATGTCTCAGTACGAGAAGTGATTCTTGGGAGGAAAGGAGGGGTGGGAAGGGGACATGCTGATACCTTTCCTGTGTGGAACCTGAATCTCGGGGAGGAAGGACAGGTATGCTGGTTTACATAGGATCCTTCAGTGAGACGGCAACCCTGGCTCAGGCTACACACAACAACTGACCACTGAGGTGACTTCTGAAAACATGAAACTGGAGGCGCCATTCCGTGGCTTCCATCGTCAGTTCATACTTTTGCTACCTCTCATGGTGATAACTTGACGTCAGCCTTGATTCCAAGACCAGAGCACATTCTCATGCCTTTGCTTTAGTAGCATGTTTCTGTAGTGTTCTATAGAGCCTCAATCTTCTGTGGTAACTATATGGGGTTGAATAGTGTCTCTTCGTGCCCCCCACCCATCCCCTATTCCCAAATGCGTGTCTCCCCAGAACCTGGAAACTTATTTGGAAATAGGGTCATTGCAGTTATAAGTAGATAACATGAAGTCATGTTGGACTAGGGTAGACCCTAATCCAATAATTTATGCCTGTAAACAAAGAGAAAACAGAGACACAGAAACACACAGGGAGAACACCGGATGATGGTGGAGGCAATGACTAGAGTAATATAGCTACAAACCAAGCTCCACTGAGAATTACCAGCAACCACCCGAAGCTCGGAGAGATGCATGGAACAGACTTGCCCTCAGCGTTTCCAGAAAGAACCACTCTTGCTGATACCTACATTTCAGGGTTCCATCCTTCCAAATGGTGAGACCGCAAATCTCCATAGCTTTAAGTCACCCAGTTTGTGTGGCACTTTGTCATGGCAAGTCAAGTGGGGGTCTGCTCAACAACGGCCCCTCCTCTTTTCCATCCCCCTTCCACTCTGTAGCCACCAGGACAGGGGGGAGGATTCCCCAACCAGCTTGTGACTGCACCCTGCCTACTAGCTCTGGCAATGTGACCAAGGCCTTCCAGCTCTCACCCCTCCCCATCTGTCTTCCCTGCTGGTAAGAAACCACCTGCCTGGAGCTCATAATAATGCTTGCCCTGAGCACTCCACCGTGATGTCCTGTAATAGGCAGTCCAAACCTTGCTGTCTTCACTGACATCATCTGATAGTCTGGACTCGCACCTTCTGCCTGTTATGCTCTCTGGCCACTACGAGCCATGCACCTGGCTGCGGCCAGGTCTATCTTCACGACGCAACCCCCTGTGTTGAGAAGGGGTCTGGTCGACGTCTGACTCGAGGCTATTCTACCCCGTGTCTGTTAGATAACCTTTTGAGCCTGGCTGTGTTACCAGGGAAGGCAGGCAAGTTGGGGGTTTGAATGCTGGGAAGCCTTGCCCCTCCTTCAGAAAGTATCGTTTGGCTTCTACTTCCTCCCACCTTCCATTCTATTTACTAGGCAGTAAGCAGAGTTCTTCTGTCTGCTGGGCACTTGGCACCATTTAGATTCTCAAATGTGCTGGCAAAAGATTCTCTCTTTCTGTGGGGAGCTTCTTTTGTTCTCCCATCCTTCGACTTTCTTTTTTGTTCCTTCCTCTTTCTTCTAAAACAAAAACAAAGGCATTTGAAATGAGCCAAATCATTGCTTGCAAAAATGGTCGTATCCATATCTTGGTAAGTAATTAGCGGCATCAGAATCCTGACGGAGTACGTTCTTTTTTCTGCTTCCCATTTCACCCCTTAACCCACACATCCTAAAAGCTATAATCTCCAAAATCAGAGTAAAAAGGCACTTCAGCTGTTTTTTGGTTAATGCACAGAAAATGAGAGAAAGAGAAACACACACACACACACACACACACACACACACACACACACTGGCCACAGTCAGGAGGCATATACGATGCGACAGCCATGAGAAACCAGTGTGGGTGAGAACCTTCTATATCTGCAAAGGACAGTTGCAGGAAACCAACTTACACTATCTGTGACACGGTGAGTAGGAAGGAAAATACAGTAAAATCTTGGACTGCGAGTAACTTGCTCTACGAGTGTTCTGCAAGACAAGCAAGCATTTCTAATAAATTTTGACTTGACAAAAGAGTGATGTCTTGCCATGCGAGTAGTACCTGACACTGAAGGTCACATGATCACAACTGAGCCAATGGCACACTCTCTCTCTCTCTCTCTTTCTCTGTCTCTCACTGCAGTATTGTGGGTAATCCTCTCCCACGCTCAGATGTTCCATCTCAGGCCACCGTGCTTGGCAGAAATCGGTGATTTTTCAGAGCATTGCAAGGTGCCCACCACCGGCACTCGTGTATTTTTTGTCACTTCAAAGCACCCATGGACAGTCCTTTGCTTTTCCATACGAAAGTAAGCTTAGGAATGCTGTGCTTCGTTCTAGGCCAGGCTGCCTGCAGATACAGACCCTTTCCTCTGCTGCCTTTGCCAGTTTCATTAAATACAGTATATGACCAGAGTTTATTAATACTGTACTCCAGTCCACATCCGTTAGCGTTAGTGAAAGTTGTCCTACGTAAGAACCGTCCTCTCTCTTGCCTCTTTCACAGCAGCCACAAAGTTTTTCAAAGGTAAGGGCAGGTTAATTTGTTTATTTTCCTTTATATTTTGTGTTTCCTTTATTATTTTATATCATATTACAGTATTGTAATCATTTTTTTTAATTTTTTTTCAACATTTATTTATTTTTTGGGACAGAGAGAGACAGAGCATGAACGGGGGAGGGTCAGAGAGAGAGGGAGACACAGAATCAGAAACAGGCTCCAGGCTCTGAGCCATCAGCCCAGAGCCCGACGCGGGGCTCGAACTCACGGACCGCGAAATCGTGACCTGGTTGAAGTCGGACGCTTAACCGACCGCGCCACCCAGGCGCCCCTGTAATCATTTTTATATGAATATTTGGGGTTGTGGAACGACTCATCTGAGCTTTCGTTGTTTCTTATGGGGAAATTCGCTTTGAGATATGTAAGTGCTTCGGATTACAAGCATGTTTCTGGAATGAATTACGCACACAAACCAAGGTTTCACTTGGTTTACAAGGTTTAGCTTTGGAGGCGTGCAACCAGGAAGAACGTAGCTTAAGGTTTACGGAGTATTCCTCTTCTATTCAGTGGTATGTCAAATCACAGCAATGTGGACCTAGAGGACCTCTCACCAGAAGGATGAGAAAATCGAGTTCAGAGAGATTACCCGCTCTCTAAGCCACAAGCAATCAAGTATGGCCACTCACATCTAGAAGCACTTTCCCTGCTGAATCGGAATTTGTGAATCCCTAGAATGAAAGAAAAAAAAAAAGCTCATGAGGTTGCTTTTCTGTTAACATCAGTAGGTGGGTCTTAAGGGTTTCTGGTCGTTTTGTCACTCACTAACTTTGTTCCAGGTTTTCTAGTGACCTGTTGCAGCGGCAAAGTCCGCCCTGGTCCCACTGTCCAGGGAGCCATGAGATGGATGCCTCGCGTCTCTTGGTCCTTCTTTGTCTTCTCACATTATATTTATTTATTCACTGCATATAATAAAGGGAGATTTACTGATGATTTAGGATTGCCAGAAACCATGCTAAGGTCTTTGCGTGATGTGGCAGAAAGCGCAAATTGCCGCTCTATCCCCTTGGATCCTTTGCTGTTTACCAACTTTGTGCAAACAATTTCAGGTGTCCTTCTGCTCCCGACAACCAGGCCCTGAATCTTTGTCAGAGAGCTTCCCTCAGGCTCCAGAACCTTCTTTTCTTGCACGTGCAGAGGACCAGAAGTGCTTGGGAATTTGTATCTCTTAGGGGGCCGCCCTTGATGACTGACGGGTTTGAAGATATCAATAACCCAGTTATCCGCTTCTAGCTCTGGAGAACTCTTGGTTTGCAGCTGGCTGCCTGTAATGCTCCCTCGTATGACTGAGTTACAGTTATTCTTGTGGACTTGTGCTTACTATCAAAGTTACGTGGCTCCCTTTCCTTCAAGGCCCCACTTTCCTGCTTCCCTAGTGTTTTCTTTCCCGGGAGCACTGTGCTGTAAGTCACTTGTACACCAATCGTCATCTCAGCGTCTATTTTTTAGAACCGGAAGCACAGGGATTTTCTTCTTTAATGCTCCCAACAAACCCATGAGGCAAGCTTCTAAAATTTTTTTTTTTCAACGTTTATTTATTTTTGGGACAGAGGGAGACAGAGCATGAACAGGGGAGGGGCAGAGAGAGAGGAAGACACAGAATCGGAAACAGGCTCCAGGCTCCGAGCCATCAGCCCAGAGACTGACGCGGGGCTCGAACTCACGGACCGCGAGATCGTGACCTGGCTGAAGTCGGACGCTTAACCGACTGCGCCACCCAGGCGCCCCTCAAGCTTCTAGAGATAAGACGAGAGCGTCTTGGCATGATGGGGCCAGATTTCCTGCCCAGTTTCCCTGACGGTGCAGTCCGGACTCAGCCCCGACGCTCGCTCGACCGGGATTAGCCCTCAGGTGCTCCCGCTTCACTGCTCAGGCCCTGGGTGCGGTCAGTCTTGCAAACCACCCTTTTGCCTGGATGTCTGAGGCCAAGATCCCTTGTTAAGTTTTTGGCAGATAATCCCAGCATGTACGCTGGGGAATTCACTGTTTGCCCGGTTCTGTTGCCTGCGTTTCCTGGACTCTGCACGCTTTCTGAAATCGCACACATCCTCATCTCCTGTGAGCACTGATGAATGATTTAGACCCCAAACGGATCTAGGGAACCTAGCTTACCTTCAAAATCTCGAACCCAAATCCACGTAGACCCTAGAGTTAAATCCATAGACCCTTGGCACTCAGTGTGTGGTCCCCGGACTCAATGCGTGGTCCAGGGACTCATAGCATGGGCATCATCCGGCAGCCCAGACCTACCGAAACAGAATCTGCATTTTTTTTTTAATTTTTTTTTTCAACATTTTTTAATTTATTTTTGGGACAGAGAGAGACAGAGCATGAACGGGGGAGGGGCAGAGAGAGAGGGAGACACAGAATCGGAAACAGGCTCCAGGCTCTGAGCCATCAGCCCAGAGCCCGACGCGGGGCTCGAACTCAAGAACCGCGAGATCGTGACCTGGCTGAAGTTGGACGCTTAACTGACTGCACCACCCAGGCGCCCCAGAATCTGCATTTTAACAACACCGCCAGAGAGATACGTATTCCTTGGGTATTAAGCCCACGCTCCCATGAGCCCAGTGATTTGCATTCAAGGCCAGTCCCCTAGTTCACCACCCTCTCTGGCATGAGCTGCCTTCATCAGTCTGGACAGAACCATGCTGTTTGTGTCTATCTGTTCGATTTGTTAATCTCTCTCATAGCTAAGGAATTCTGTCTGTTTCCTTGCATCCATTTCCATCTACATCGATTCAAAGTGATTGTTTTCCTGGACAAAACGGACTCTCGCCTTGGGCGGGAACATAATAGGTATTTGCCTGAAAGACAGATAAGTTACCTATGCTTTTAATACAGAGGATGCAGCCGGTAAGAAACAGTAAAAGCAGTAAGCTTTCGATTATTTCCGACTTCCAGCTTGAATGAAAAATACCTCGTGCCTTGGCGAGAGAGACGCGTTCTGAGGAAGGAGCCCAAACCCTGTGCACTTCAATGTCAAGTCGTTTGTGAAAGGCAGCTCCTTGAAGTTCATCTGCATCGAGGATAGGCAGAGATTGCTGCATTCAGCTGTTCTCTGTGAGAGCTCTGAAGAGGCACCTGGTTGGAAATACAAACCTTCTCTGTGGGAAAGGGAGAGAAATTTGTGGGAAAACAGGAGGAAGTCACAAGGAGGTTGCTCCAGAGGTTTGTTTTGTAATCTTTATAGATGGTTTTATTAAAAAGCCTTTCAGCCATAATAGGGCCGTGAGTGATGTTTGTCGAGCAAAGAAATAATTTGGTAGATTGTTAGTTCGGTGTACAGGGCGCAAGCTTTTGCAACCACAAGGGTATCTGAAGGTATGGGGATTACTCTAGATCTTTCTGATGGAAAAATGCCAGTGGGCCTGGCTTCTCTCCATAGTCAGCAGCTCCTTTGAACACGAGGAGACATTCAGTATAGCTGTGGCATCTGGGTTTCCTTCCTACTCATTCAGTAGTTCGCGGGACGTCCCTTTTGATTCTTCCTTCCTTGGCCCCAAGCTGGTGAAAAGAAGAGAGTCCCAGTGTATCTCAAAGAAAAGATATAAAGAAAACACTAAAAAAAATTATTAAGCATCTACGTTGACTAACTTCTACTGTCCATCGTATACACGTTGAGTTATTGTCTAGAACAGGACCGAGCAGCGTCTATAAAGAACCAGAAAGTAAATAATTGAGGGTTTGTGGGCCGTAGGGTCTCTGTTGAAACTACTCATCGCCCCCATTGAAGACAGAAAGTAGTCATAGACCAGACCAAAATGAATGAGCATCTGTGTTCCAATAAACATTTCTATACAAAAACAAACGGAGGGTGAATTGTATCCGTGTCTCGTGTCTCAATAGATACCCCATGATTCCTTCCGTGTTGCCCATCAAGGTCTAGGCCACCTTTATTCCTTGGGAGTGTGACAGTAGTTGCCTTTTTCTTCCATTCTTTCCACCTTCAAATCCATGTTGACCCCAGGAGAGCAAACTGTAGAACATAAATTAGAACATGTCTCTTCCCTGGTGAAGATTCTCGTATGTTTCCATTTCGCAAAGCTGTGTATTCTGCCGTCCACCTGAGACCCCACCCCATTCCCTACCTTCATCTCTGTGTCTATGCAATCCGTGCCTCTGTCACATGGCCTTTCTTTCAGCCCCTCGGACGCCCCAACCTCTTTTCCACCTCAGTCTTCCCATATGTGGTGCTCTGCCTGAAACACTGTTCTCCTTACTCTGCCTGGATAACCCTGCTCTTCCTTTAGATTCTGGAGCTGATAGGGGCGCCTGGGTGGCGCAGTCGGTTAAGCGTCCGACTTCAGCCAGGTCACGATCTCACGGTCCAGGAGTTCGAGCCCCGCGTCGGGCTCTGGGCTGATGGCTCAGAGCCTGGAGCCTGTTTCCGATTCTGTGTCTCCCTCTCTCTCTGCCCCTCCCCCGTTCATGCTCTGTCTCTCTCTGTCCCAAAAATAAATAAACGTTGAAAAAAAAAAAATTTAGATTCCGGAGCTGATGTCATGTCCCCAGACTAAATCCAAACTCAACTAAATCTTCCTTGTTATTCTCTCTCAGGGAGGCCCTTTTGAAATGCTTCCAAGATGCTTTGCACAACTTGTAATTATAAAGGTACTTATTTGTTAACTGTCTCGACAGGCAGGGGTGAACTCTGGGATGGGAGTGACTGTGTGGTTGGCCGCTGTGTACCCAGTACCTGGAACAGAGTCTGTGAAGGATAGGAACAACAGAACCTGGGCGAAAACAATGGCGTTAGCAGGAAGCGAGTGTAACGGAGAGAAAGGAAGAGCCTTGAAGGCAGAAACCAGATTTCTCTGCTTATTGCTAGGTCAGCACAAGACAGGGCACTTCATGAGCCAGAATATAAATTCGGCAATGGAACAATAAGACAGTTTCTTCAGCGACGGTGGCCATCAACTGCCAGGTGTTTCTGGATTATTCTGTAATGAGTGCGCTGTCTGCCCATCTAGATGATGAACGTCTCCAGGGAGCTTTAGGTCATGTTCACCTTTGTGTCTTCCGTGGCATGGAGGCGGGGTTCTGCACATGGAAAGCCCTCAGCAAAACATTTTTGGTCGAATGATCAACCCCAAGTTACTTATTTCCATTATGAAAGAACTCCCTTGTGTCCTGGGCTACCCCCACCTCTCTTCTGGTGCGACTGTTCTTATACGGTGGCCCCCGAGGTAGCAGAAGAAGGAAGAAAGCCCTGGGATTTTCCCGTGAGCCACGAGTCCAGCCAGAATCTGGGAACAGATTTGAAAATGGAGAACCTCCAAGGTTTCACAAACAGAAAGGAATTGAATCCGCCTCAGTTTCTTCCCCACATTGCCTCCTTTGAAGAGGGAAGGGAGGACGTCAGAGGAGAGGAGAGGGGACCCGGAGACCAAAAGACAGACAGAGACCAAGAAGGGGGCAAAGAAACAACATACGCCAGTTCCCCGGGCTGTCAATCCCACACCTTTTACCCCGCATCAAATTCTCTTCCGATTCTTCCTCTTCAATTGCAATCCAAAACACGCTGCAGATGTGATATCATCTTCCCTGATAACCGGACCCTCCAAGTTAATGACTTTTCTTCCTTCCAGCGGGGAAACAATTTCGTTTTGCTTAATGTAATAATCTATTGTAGTCCCTTCTGTTCACCGCTGTGACCCAAGGCCGAGTTTCAGACGAGCTCAGCCTCTCCCGCCCCCCCCCCCCCAGGCGCACACGGGAGAGCTGTTCCTGGTGTTGCTCTCCTTTGTGAATCCTGGAGCAAAGGTCTGCCCCAGCCCCGCCGGTGACCTCCAGTGACAACGCCCAGGGGCTACCAGGGTGACAGAACCGGACAGTGCGAGGGACCAAGATAGGTGCCTGGGAAGGAAACAGAAACCGCCTCGTGTTTCACAGTGGCCCACAAGAGATCGCTGGCCTTGGGACGAGTCCGGGAAACGTGGGCACCCTGGCTCGGACACTGTCCTCTCTCTCCCTGAGTCCCAGGTGGGCTCTGGGATCCTCTTGTCCTTCAGTGACCTGTGTTTCCACACAGAGGAAATTTACAGCACACGCAGACTAGCGATGATGGGCCCCAGGAGCCCTGACACTACTTGAGTGGAGACAATTGGGCTGAGGGGTGGGGGGGGGGGGGGGGAGAAGCACCTCAGAGACAGAGGGGGAGCTCCCGTGAGAGAAGCTTCCTGAAACCAGAGGTAGGCATCACAGCTCCCCCACTGCTGACTCAGACAAAGGCCCTACGCCTTCTCCAGCGGAGCTGACGAATGGGAGGGAGGCTAATTTGGTGCCATTTGTTTCCCGTTTCTAAGCCCTCATTAAAATAATCTGCTCTGATTGTCTAGGGAAGTTATTTTTTGCGCCTCCTTTCCCGTCACTGTATCAGTGCAATTTCAGAGGCAGCAGATTTCTGTGTGGAGGGGTCCAGACAGCTCTGGGCAGACATGGTCGGGGAGGCAGTGGGAGCTCATGAATCTCTGGGAGCAGAGCCAGACCTCTTGGCAGCCCGTGAGGTGGGAATCCTAGACCTTCCACTGTCCCCTGGACTGGGTCCCTGAAAAGCATTCGACTCCTGGCATTGAGGGAGTCCACTTCCCCAGAAAATTCCTTTGATCGGAGAGTAAAAATGAAGGGAAATCTTAATGCTGAGTATTATAATTGGAAAAGGATTCTCTAGGGAGAGAATGAAAAAGCCCAAAATAGATTTCAGAATTTTGATTCTCTCAGTCACCCACACACGACGTGGTTTAGCACGCACTGAGATGATTTAAAAAGAAAAAAAACATTTAATCAATGTTTGCTGAGCACCTACTATGTGACAGTTTGTGTAGAAGGTAATGAGGATACAGAGTGGAGTGGAATACAAGCCCTATCTCTCTCATCTGCTTCTAGCAACTCAGAATGCTCTGTCGATAACCGAGCTTCCTCCGCTGTCTGGGGTCCCTCACAACCTCCTAGTAGATCTGAGCCTGCCCCTGTAGACTTCATCTCGACTCATGCCTCTGGCCCTCTTCATCTCCTAGCAACTTGGATAGAAATTTGTTCGCTTAGATTTTGCTGTTCCAAATCGAATCTCTGATGCTTGCCTCTTAGCTGGAGCCCAGCCAGGCCAGCCTCACGCCCAGACCCCTTGAGTGGAGCCATGAAATACCAGTTCTAGAGGGGATTAGATTCAGGTGGGGGCGGGGAGGGGACAGAACACGTATGCACGCACGGATCATGGAAACTGACAGGACCGCACACGGCAGAAGCCCTGTCCCTCCCCACTCCGAGCCACAGCTTCGGTCCTGACCACCCAAATCCTAGCTGAAGACGCAAAACCAGTGAGATTCCCCTGCCCCAGCCGGGTTGCCCAGGACCACGGCAGCAGACTCCTTCACCGGCTTTTATCTAAACCTAATAACACAATTTGTCTCTGGATTCGATTCTAGGGCAAGAAGACTTTTTTGTTTTTTCTGCTATTTGTTATCATTGATGATGATGATGATAAACTATTTTTATTACTATAAATTCCCACCTAGTACGTGCCAAGCAGGGTTCTAGGCGGTGAAAACACAAAAGTCAATAAGACACAGGACTGCCTTTAAGGAAACTACTAAAATTAAAAGAGAGAGAGAGAGAGAGAGAGATGAATAGCCTACTTAGTTTTTGATTGCTCCAAAAGCGTTCTTATACATATAGGGTAGAGATTAATAAAAGCGTCTTCCTCCTCCAACATCTTTTATCTTCATTCGGGTGTCTGTACCTCCCTGATGTGCCCCCCACGTTCCCTCTTCCTAACCCCCACCTGCTCCCTCTTATCCCAAAGCAGAGATGCCTCTTGCATTCAAGTGCATTTGCGTGGTCTTCGGGCACTTCATGTTTCCACAATCAACATATTTTAAAGTCTTGGGAAAGGTTTTTAATTGGCTGAAATGCTGATTGCCGTAACAACTGGCTAATGAACCATCTGGTAGCACATGTAATATTTATTTATGAATTAAACTGCCATGCGCTATAAAGTCTAGTTTCCTCTCAAGGACAGCATGGGGGCCATCTTTGGAGAATGCAAGTTCTCTGCAGGGGCTGCTTCATGGGTCTCCAGAAAGGGGAGAGGGAGGCAGAAGAGGGAAACGATTCTTGGTACGAGGGCAGGTATGCTTTTGTGTCAGGTGGAGAACACAGCAGTCACAGGAAGTGGGCAGAAAAGTGCGGGGAGGAGGGGACGGTACGGGGCTCCAAGGCCTGGGAGCTGACTCAGTCTGTACTCTGCCCTTTAATGTATAAAAAACTCTCAACAAGAATTTGTTCCTCCTGAATTTAAGTAACTTTCCCAGTCTGTAGTTGTGATGATCAGGCTAGAAACTGGAGCCCCTGAAAATACAGGCGGCCGTAAGAGCTGATCTTAAAGGTTTTATTCAAAGCTGGTACCGGTCGCTATGACTTTCCAATCTATAGGCTTATTTTAGGGGATCAGAGCTGTGGGCTTTTCCTAGAAAAATACATAGACACATATTCACACAGAAATTAATTATCCCTACCCGTTTGCCTGTATTTCAATTCCAGGATTTGAAAATCCCAAGTTCAGACTCTTGGGTCATCCCTATGGGTGTTTTCAGTTTCCAGGATTTGAAAATTCCAAGTTCAGACTTCTGGGTCATCCCTATGAGTGTTTTTAGTATCCACAGGCAATTGAATGATAGACCAGCCCTTAATTTTTTTTTTTTTCATACCCTCTAGATGACATATCCCAGGATGAAGCTGGCAAATATAAGTCTAGCACCATGACTGGGTCAGAGGAGGCACTCGATAAAAACTAGCAGTGAAAGTTGTGGAGGTCCAATAGATAATATTTTTTTTTCCTCACCTGATTTTTATTTTATTTTTTATTTTATTTTTTTAATTTTTTTTAACATTTATTTATTTTTGAGACAGAGAGAGACAGAGCATGAACGGGGGAGGGTCAGAGAGAGAGGGAGACACAGAATCTGAAACAGGCTCCAGGCTCTGAGCCATCAGCCCAGAGCCCGACGCGGGGCTCGAACTCACGGACCATGAGATCATGACCTGAGCTGAAGTCGGACGCTCAACCGACTGAGCCACCCAGGCGCCCCTCCTCACCTGATTTTTAGACCAATTTAGATTAGAGGCAGGCAAATGGAGACCAAAAGGTCAGTTTTCAAAAATTGTGATTATTATGGAATTGCTAGAAAATGTGGTTTAGGTTTCCTAAGATTGAACTCCAGGATTACAGACTCATCCCCTAGATGTAGACTTCTGGAAAGCGACTGTCCTTTTCCATGGAAGAGGTCCCTGGAAAGCACACTCTATACTCAGTAGAATCAAGACAGAAGGGATGACAAGGGGGTAGGAGTGGGGGGGAGGTAGGCTAGTGGACATCACTCCAAACAAAGTAACATCAGGAATGGAAAGCAAGTATTGTCTTTCAGTCAATTTCTTTTCTCCAATTTCCCTTCCCTTTCAGGGAAAATCAAAGGCAGTTTTTCCTTACAAAAAGATTAGGCACTTCTTTAAAGTGTTCAGGGCTTAGAAGCTGGGAAGCCCCAAGTATGTTGGGACTGTGGAATTTGGAAGGAGACAGACCTGAACTCAAACTCTCCCTCTACCGCTTATTCCCGCTGTGACCTTGAATCATTAACCTCTCCAGCCTTGGTGTCTTCATGGGCAAAATCTTGCGCGGACACACATCTGTAAATATTTTTGTTATTTGGGAGGAACTAAAATGGCCACTTATCTTCTGTCCCTATTTAAGGCTGAGAAGGGAAAGAATGCGTTTAAAAAATAAAGCTTTTGAAAAGCGGGGAGACAGGCAGAACAGTCAAGACAATGTCAGGAAGAACTGAGCCCTTACCGGAATCAGGGCACGATGAGAACGGCAGAGCTGGAGATTTGGAGCTGACCAAGAAGATTCTTTTGTTTTAAATATATTTTTTCAAGTTTTATTTATTTTGGCAGAGAGAGAGAGAGAAAACGTGAGCAGGGGAGGGGCAGAGAGAGAATCCCAAGCAGGCTTTGCACTGTCAGCGCGTTGTCAGACACGGGGATTGATCCCATGAACCCCATGAACCCCATGAACCATGAGATCGTGACCTGAACCGAAGTCAAGAGTCAGATGCTTAACCCACTGAGCCATCAGGCACCCCTGAGGCTGACCAAAGTGATTCTTAGCACAAGACCTTAGGAAAATCACTGAGCTTTTCTCTCTCTCTCTCTCTCTCTCTCTCTCTCTCTCTCACACACACACACACACACACACACACACACACACACGACACAACAGAAATCAGTGCCTCGGGGAAACATAAACAAAGCAGATGGGGCATCAAGGTTTCTCCCTTTTGTGCTGAGGTGTTTTTTAACTGTGTGTGGCTTTTGGAGTTTGTTTGTTCATTAGTTTCTAGTTGTGTTTGCTCTAGGCAACACTTGAAAAGAATAGAAACAAAAAGGGGGAAAAAATATCCCTCCACTCCGGGCTGCCTTAAAATGATCCATTCTGATCTCTTCAGACTCTTCTTTTTTTTCCTCCTTATCTTCCTCAACCCCTCCCCCCTTCCTTCCTTTCCTTTCTTTCTCTCCTTCTCTCTGTCTTTTTCTGTCTTTATGTCTTCTCTCGTTTTCTCTCTCGGTGCGCACACACGCGCGCCGGAGCAAAAATGAGCAAGAAGAAACAGACGAATAAGATGTCCTGTGTCCGTCCCAGGGGGTCAGCTTCTTGCCCTGTGTATCCTTCCCTCTTTGCTGTCACCAGAAGTCTCTTCCTCAGCCCCCGGAGAATCACACGCCTCATCTGGTAACTCGTGGCAGAGGCACCAGAAACGTGTCATTTGTTAACGATAATCCCGGGTATTTGTATGTACCAATCAGCAGAGGGGACCTCCTCTATGAATTGAAGGGGATGAGGCCTCGGTGTGATGGGAATCGGATATATTTTTAATTTGTGCTGGGGGGGGGGGGAGGGTACTATAGGGGTAACCAGGAAAGAATGGAGAAAGCCCAGCCCTATTTCATTAAATCTCCATGAATATGCAAAAGAGGACTAATTGCCCTCCTCAAAACCTAATCATTCTGAATTTTACAAGCTGAATTATAAAAACTGACACACACTTATTTTTCTCTTTTATTATATTTGTAAGCATTACTCCTGCTGCAAAGAAAATCAAATCCTATTTTTATCGGGTGCTGCCATCTCCCCTCTTTCTGCTCCCGACCTCATTCCCCCCTCCCCTTTTGCTGAACGTTGCAGCCTTGCCACGTGTATTAATTGCCCTGTGAAATGCACTTGAAGTCATTAGAATTCCCCATTCAAAACTATTATCTTGTACCATTATGTCTTTGCATTATATTTATTTAAATGTGCCTCTTCTGAATTAGCTCATTTTTAACAGCTAGCCATGCCTGAAATATTGTTCCCATCCAAGCTGCTCTCATATCATTTTTCTCTCCTCTGTGCAAGAGATGTGTGCCCTCCAGCCTCCTGTCCTGACAGGGGCAGCTTTGCTGGAAGGCAGAGGACGCTTTTGTGCAACAGGCTTCCTTGAGGAGGGATGCCAGGCTTCAGCTGTTTCTGCCATGTTGCAACCCTGGGGGGTCTGGATGAGGTCTGGCCTCCCGACAGCAGGTTGCCTGCTACGTGTTGTACATCGTCTTCATCTACGCTCAGGCACTGAGAAAGGAAGAAGTCAAACCCAAGTCCCTAGTGTCTTAGTTGCCTTGTCCTCTGAACAGTCCAACGGCGACGCCCGTTGTCACTGGCAACATCCCAGGGGTCCCCAGCGTCTACATGGCCATCCTGCCCCAAGGCAACAGGAAGAATTAGATGGCCACTCAAATTCTCTCCCAGACCTGAGTGTCTAGGGTTGCTAAGGAAGTTCTGATACCACTTCTTTGCCACTGAACTTTCTCTACAAGGACTAAATTGATTGAGGTCCCCAGTTAACAAACTGTCCCATTCACTTGTCCACTAGAGAACTGACTTCCATGGCCATGTTGTTTCCATTGAGACTCGCACAAAAAAAAAAAAAAAAAAAAAAGAGAGAGATAAAGAAACCTTTTGGGTCTTGCATGAACCCTTAAGATCTCCTACTTCAGTCCGTCATCCTGGACACTGGAAAGCGATACCAGAGTTCCGGAATTCTGAGAAGTAAAAGAAGTGACTGGGAATCGGGAAGTGCAGGGAATTGACTCAACTTCCCCCATAAGAAAGAAGCTAGCCATAGTATGTGGTTCTCACCCAAGGTCCGGGCTTAGTGGTCGGGCTCCAGAAGAGGTTCTCTGTCTGCCCTGATGGCATCATAACCAGGCTGAAGCCCAGGACAATATGGCTGCGGATGTACTTAACGTTACAGTCCGCTTACCTGAAACCTCCAACACTAACAAACGCCACAGCCCTAGTCTCATTCTAGTTCAACGCTTGGATTTCTTTGTTTTTGCTAGGGGAGGCTAACAGGCTTCAGGGGTTCTATCCAGGTTGATTCCCTTGTAAGGACCCATCTGATAGGACCACGGCCTTCTCTCCCTGAGGGAAAGTCACGTCCCTTCCCGGCCTTCCCATGAAGAAGCTGTGGACGTCCACTGCGGAGCGCTCGTAAGACAGGCCCAGTGCTGCTAGCTTCGCATTCTTGTCTGGCTTGAATCTTGGAAACCTTCCTGCCCAGCCCTATCCCCTAGGAACACAGAGATTGTCGGCATGACCTTTTCCCTCATAAATATATTTTTTCTCTAGCAAGTAACAGCCAGAAAAAGCAAACACATCCCTAGCTTGCTATTTCAGCCCACAAGTCAAGACCTCCATTAACAATGCTTTCTTTCTAAAACAACCAGACCACACAAGATTGCGTCTTTTCCAGAGAACGCCCCGTGACTGCACAAGCTGCCAAGGGCCACTGTCCTTGAGTGCCCAAGTACCAGGAGACAGAGTGGGGTGTGATGAGGGTCATACTGGCCTAGGGCAAGAGTAAGTGGGGGGAATCAGTAAGACAAGACGCGCTCCCATACCTGTGAGGAATCGGCCCTTCTGTGGAGAGCAAGTGGATGGGGTAGAATACGGGGGGTTTTTTTTTGTTTTACTCTTCAGATACCTTTTTTCATTCTACTGTCAGACGACCCTATTCATTAATTCATTTTCTCCCTGAAGACTATTGAATATTTAAAACGGGGACCTGAGATATGCCCAGTGATTTCATAGCGGGGTTATATCCGGCTTAATTTCCTCTTACAAGGACTCTTCTGACAGAACCAGCAGCCTCTTCTGTATTCCGAGAGGGCCCCATCGTTCACCGCCACATGGACGACAGCAGCCCCCCCCCCCCCAACCGCTGCCACTTCTTGTCAAGCCCATCCCCGCACTTCCTGTAAGCCCAGACAGATTCGCCCATGTGTTGAGGTGGAAGAGACTTTCTCCTCACTCAGAAATATGGACGTACAATGGCCTTCCCACACTGACCCAATCCTGGTGCCAGAGATGGGGTGTGAGACTGGTGGGGAACCTGTCTCTCTACGTCTCCAGGGTTCCATATTTCCCTGGGGTGGCGGGACAGGCGATTTCGAGCGGGAGGCTCTGTGCGGAAAGCCTGGGTTCCAGGTAAGAGCCTAATTAATCTCCCAAAAGTCGAGCGCTTTTGTCGAAGAAATCTAAATTTCGACTGGCCATCTCCTCGTCTCTCAAACGGAGATGACTCTATCGAAATTCACAGGGCCGATGTGAAAATCAAATGTGCTAAAATTTGTGAGAGGGTTTCGTACAGCTCTATAAGCGAGAGGCGTATGGTTCGTGCCGACTGGAGGCGAGTGTCTTGACAGAAAGCCGCGGGGGGTTGCTCCCGACAGAAACATTCTGTGGTTCTTCCGGCCAGTTAGTCAGAGTGGAGAATAACCACTGCAGCTGCTATCCTGAGCCACCGGCCTTTTCTTGCGGTAGGCTGCTGATCCTCCCACAGGCCACTAGATGGCACCTCCTTTTAAAAGTGAATTTCCCCGAGTGAATCTGGATCCCTTCAGAAGCAAAAAGCATCAGAGAGGGATTTAGTCAACACTAGAGGAGGGAGCTTGGAGCACTGTCCCCTCCCTGGTGGCAGAAACCCTTTGAAAGGGTCACAGGGACTCTTGAATTTGAGAAACATGCATAAATTAAATACACCGCTCTCTCTTGCTTGTTATGAGTTACCTCCCAGTAATAATAAGAATAAGAATACGTAATAAGGTGGGTGGATTTCCAGCCCTGTTCATCGTAGTGTGTCCAGAAAAAAAAAAAACCGTTGAGCCACTCTGAGGGGTCTAGGAGGAAAAGGTCCTCGGGAAAGAGAGCAGTTTTGAGGGAAAGTACCCGAAAAACCCCCTCTCTTTTTCCATAGCTGGGAGCATGTCTAATCTCACTGCAGACACCCTCTGTCTCAGAAAGCTTGTTCTCTGATTCCCTTACAACATGCCTCTAGGCTGAGTCCAGAACAAACAACTTAGTGCAAAGGCCATTGAGCTCAAGGGGTTTTCACTCAAAGTTAGACAAAAAGAGACTTCCAGAGGCTATGGAAGCCCTGGGTAGGGATCGGGGATCCTGAGAGTCTGCTCAGGTGGTTCACGCACACAGTCTTGGGTAAATTCACTTGTTCCCTCTGCATCTATTTCCTTATCTGTCAAATCAAGGATTTGAGTAAGGGGATTTTTTTTTTTTTTTTTTTTTTGATATCTCCTTCAGAGGCCAAAATTCTCTGAGCTCACATAGTTACGTGGGTGGGTTACGTATCAGATGTGTAACATTGCCATTCATCGACTTGTTCTTGTCAGGGCGCTTGACAAGGATTCTTGTCAATTTAAGAAGCGTGCATCCGTTTATTTATTAAACTCTGTTCTTTCCCAAGGAGTTCGGACACAGCTGCTGCTTTTCACATCCTAGACCCCATAGAATGGTTCAGTGGGTTTTCTGGACGGATTACAATGGACAGTGATGAAAATCCACTCAAGTTCTTATTATTACTGAAAGGTAATGAGGAGCAAGCAAGAAGAGGTTTTGTGTTTAATTTCGGCGTGCTTTTTAAATCCAAATTCAATCTACCCTGTCGCGGCTAGCATCCATATAGACACCAGCTCTGTGCTCTGTGGTGGCTTAGTAAATGCAATTGACTGACCAATATCAGTCAGAGAGAAGAGGATTTCATTTAGATAAAAATTCTGAAATACTCACGTTTAGCCTAAGACTAATAACAATAATAATAATAATAATAGCTAATGTTTGTTGAGCATTAGAAGCTAAGCAAACTAAGGGCAGAGATTTTTGTCTGCTTTCTAATGGCTATATTCCAGGGCCTCCCATAATGTCTGGGATAGAAAGCCCACAATAAATGTTTGTTTAAGAAATAAACGAATGAACACTTAACCATCATTGTCTTGAGAGGTGTTACTATTACTCTCATCCACGTTAGGAAGGAGCAAACCAAAGCTAGGAAATCGTAAATAATTTGCCAAGTTCTCACCCTTCACAGGGGCAGCCCTGGGATTCATATCCACTTGTCTTGTTTTAAATCTCCCTAAACACAGGGCCAAACACTCTCTGAGAACACCATGATTTCCTTCAATAACTCATCTGAGGCAAGAACATGTCCTGTTCTCTTATGAGGCATCAATAGTTTGTTGTTTGTTTGTTTGTTTGTTTGTTTGTTTGTTTGTTTGTTTTATCAAGACAAAAGGGCAGGAAAAGATGCTCCCTGGGGTCCCCCCCCCCCCAATCTACATACAGAAGAGTTCAAAACTTCTATTTTTCTGGAAAGGAAGACTCAGGACTAGTCGATTTGCAAGTTCGTACACTAGGTGGCGAAAAGCAGATTAGCACTTGTTTTATTAAGGACCTGTAGGGGGATTAAGCACAGATTAAGTGCTTTGTAGGTGATGGTTGAAGGATGGAGTAGAGGCACTGGAGACATGCATAAGAGAAAGGACTCTGGCTCTACAAGAAGGGGATTGAAAAGGACCATCAGTGAAAAGACGTGGACATGGTTTTTTTTCTGTCTACAATTCATGTATTTGTTCTACAGATAGATATCTGTTAAACGCCTGTGTTACATCATCCACCGTCCTCCGTGCTGAAGGTGTGGCAATGAACAAGACAATGTCCCTGCTTTTATGACGGAGCTTGGGTGCTACAGGGACACCATGGATTCCAAGCAAACACATCTTTCTCTCAGCCCTGCTAACTAAGGTTGAGGGAATCCTACTAAAGGGTCTGCAGGAATCTCCCCAAACCTGAAAGCAAACAAAAAGGCATGAATTGGGTTCTCCCTTTTTAATTATTCCCAATACCTGAAAAGAATTTCCATAAATGATATGCATTCTGATTTTATTCTACTGTTTTCTTTTTTGTTTTTTTTTCCTGATCCTTCATAGGATGGAGAAAATAGGTTCTTTGCTCAAACCAAATCAGATATTCTTGGACCACCTTTTATCACAGTTAACTTGCACAAAAGGAGAGTAGTCATGTACTCATTGCCAATGCTTGTGAAAAACCTGTAAACTTGATATGGAAAGAGACCGTAGAGATGATGGATTTTAACTTTTCTATTTTACAAATGAGCCTACTGTAGCCCAGAGAAGGGATAGGACTGCTTTATCAAGTCCAGAGAGGCAATTTGAGTAATAGGCTTGGATCTTAGGTCTTCTATTACCTAATCCGGGATGCCACAATTGCAAGTCTCCCGACGGAGAGGCAAAGACCAGGAAGAAACTCTAGGGGAAGAGAATTATCTCAGGAACGCTGAACGCTAACTGTATGATTGGCCACAGCTTCAATCGATCTTTTCATGAGAATGGTCTCTATGCTCATGGCATCCTTTTCCAGAGGTCTCTGCTTCCCATCCAGCAGGACAGCAAGAACCCAAATGTCAGTAGGTACTCCCGGGCTTCACCACCATATGCCTCAGCCAGTAGGGCCCCCTTCAGGAGGATCCAAAAGCCTTCAGCGTCTACACGCTTGGCCTAAATTAATCTCAAAATCTCATGATCTAATCATACTCGTTCTTCACACCTATGAACGTCTCTCAGTTCAAATCCGGTCTTCAGACTCTGACGTCAAAGGACTGACCCATGTAAACAACCATGGCTTTCAGACTTTCCCTCGTGTGCCAAACATCGTCCTTTGTATTTACATGTTACTTCTAATCTGCCCCTAAGTCCAATGAGTTTGGGGTGACAGCTGTGAGTGCTGTTTGCCAAATACATTCCAATCTTCCCCTTGTGAACACAGTGTAAGGTTGTACTTTCCTGAATCCCTTACAGTAAAGCATGCTCAATTTGAGAAGAAAAGCGAGCACACGATTCATAGGGAACCCCTGTCCCTTTGACCCGGGATATGCATGAAGCATGAGTAGGAAATTAAACTTTCTTTTGAAGTTACAGAGATTCAGGGGATTATTTGTTATTGCAGCATAGCCTAGTCTATCCTGACTGATATAGCCGTTCTTATTATTCTCATTTTACGAAGCAGGACACTGAGGCCCAGAAACATATTGTAATTTTCATGTAATAAAGAATAAAGATTCAACGTCAAGCCCTAACATCTGGTTAGGTTGTGATCTGTCCACTATAACAACGCATCTGTCCGTCCAGCCTGAACCTCATAATTGGTTTCTGTCCTTTCAATCTCTTACGTTTCCAATGTTGGTTACTCAATTTTTATTGTTTGTCTTTCCCAAGTACCACTTTGATCATGTCTTTCACTGACTCAAAAACCTTTAAGACTCTGTATCACCTCTAAAATAAATGGAAGCGGGGCGCCTGGGTGGGGCAGTCGGTTAAGCGTCCGACTTCAGCCAGGTCACGATCTCGCGGTCCGTGAGTTCGAGCCCCGCGTCAGGCTCTGGGCTGATGGCTCGGAGCCTGGAGCCTGTTTCCGATTCTGTGTCTCCCTCTCTCTCTGCCCCTCCCCCGTTCATGCTCTGTCTCTCTCTGTCCCAAAAATAAATAAAAACGTTGAAAAAAAATTAAAAAAATAAATAAATAAAATAAAATAAATGGAAGAAAAAAAAATAGGCAGTAAGAAATAAGGTCTCTCCTCTCCAACTACTGCCTGCTGTTGCTTCTACTGCCAGGACTCTGGCATCACATATCTGGTGTACTTATCCGGAAAAGGCAAGAAAAAGGGACAGGACTGCAGATCCAAGGATCCTGTAGATGAACCAGATCTTTGGGAATCGCTTTTATTTTCTATGTCCAAGCTCACTCTTCAAAATGTATCATGAGAAGCTATTTCTATCTCATTGTAAGTAAGCTACATCCATTCTGGAACTTTCTCAGACACCTTAATCGCTATGTTTCTCTTCTTTATTTCCCACGGGACCAGGGATGGCCCAGCTCTCACTTGCAAAAGAATTCCAAAACAAAAAAAAAAAAAAAAAAAAAAAAACCAGATCAAATCCACTTGGAAAGATTCCACCACCTCACCACCCACCCTAGGGTAGGTTCTGATTTCCCATGGCACCTACGTGCTCTCTTGAAATATTTCTCAGCATTGATATTTACAGAAAAATAATAAACATAATCCACATTGGCGCACATATCGATTTCCAGATTTCACTGACATTTACGAATAAATGATGGATTGCCTTTTTTGTGAGCCTGGCTGAGCTGACCTCCGTGGCCTGTACATAATTTACTTTTGATTAAAGGAGTACTTCAACATCGAGATTCTGTTTGGGAACGCGAGGCAGGATCGATATGTTTATGACACAAACTTTCAAACAATGTACTCTGAGCGAGCAGTCTGCAGTCAGTTCACCTCAGATTGAGTGAGGGGTGGGAGGTGAAGGGAGAGGAAAGGCCTGGAATTTCTGAGAGTTGGGCAAGGGCACTGGTTAGAGTCTGAAAACGGTGGCTCTGCTCTTTGGAGTTATGGGCTTGTGCTATTGCCAAGCAAGGCTGTTATAAGGGATTTTAAGGGTCCACGATCTTTCCCAAACATCACTAGAGGAGTAAGGAGAAAAACTGACAGCGGCTGGTTACAAAGAACAAAACTTCTCAGAGGACTAGACATTTTCTTATCCAATAGTGTGCCTATTTCTGCCCACCCTGGAGAGGCAGAACTTACCTCACAGACTGTATGATGTGTTTTCCAACGTTTGATGCCGAATGTTTGAGATGTGTTCCGTAGTTTACCACACTCTACACCACCCCTCCTTGCCTCAAATCTGGCATTCCTGTTTCAATAACTTCTGCTCCTGTCTCTTCCCTGAAGGCGGTACCATTCTTGTTTAAGTCATACTGCTCTGGTGATGCTTTTTCTGAATGTTCTGGTCCAAAAGGATATCTTGATTCTCTTCATGATTATATCACTGATTCTATGACATGATGATAATGATAATAATAATAATAATAAAGGTTAACATACATGGCACATATGCTATCTGTTTGGGCTGCAATAACAAAATATCATAGCCTGGGGGGGGGGGCTTATAAACAGCAGAACTCTATTTCTTACAGTTCTAGACAGTGGGAAGTCCAAGATCATAGCACCAGCAGATCCTGCGTCTGGTAAAGGTCCTTTCCAAGTTGCAGACCGTTGACTTCTTGCTCTGTTCCCACTTGGTGGAAGGGGCTATAGATCTTCTTTGTAAAAGCACTAATCTCATTTATGAGGACTTCACCTTCAGGTCCTACGCACCTTCCAAATCCCCACCTCCTGATATCATCCAGCAAGCGTTAGGTTTCCAACGTATGAATTCTGGGGGAGGACAAACATTCAGATCATTTAATACCCAGGGCAAGCCCCTGAGGGAGGTAACAGTATCCCCATTTTCACAATGAGGAAAATGAAGGTGCTGGGAGGTACCATCACTTGATCAAGATGGCATGGTGGATGAGCGGCAGGCACTGTGTTCACGCTAGGTGGGTCTCAGTCCTAGGCTTTCTGCTCAACTGTGTTCACCTTTCCTAGTTACAGAATAAGCTCCATGAAGACAGGAGCAATGGGTACCATACCACTTTAGCCCCAGCGCCTGCATGTTGGAAATACACACTCAATAAATGTGTGTTGCCAGAGCTGAAGTTGAAAGGAAACTTGGCCCACGAAGTACAATTGTATTAGATGGGATCTGCCTGAAGGGGTAATAGGAGCAAAGGACAGGAGAAGCCTAAACCCAAGCCCATGCTCCACTCACCAAATAGAACCTCCTAGCTGGTGGCTACATCCACCTGGAAGAAGGGACACCTTTTTCTAGTTTGTACAACGATATCGTACACGTTAACGGTGGCCTTTATGGAGCTTCAGGTGATTTTGGCAATCGGGAAGACTTAGGGTGAACCTACTGTCAGTAACTAGAGGGACTGAGGTCAAGAAGTGGCGTTCCAGAGTGGGCAATGGAGGGGAAAGAAGAAGGCAAGTGGTAATAGACGCTTAGTCACAAAAGAAATACTCTCTAAGGCCCACGGTCAACAGAGGGTTTTTGTCCCATTTTTGATTCCCCACATTTTTGAGTTCTTCCCTCTGTGTTCTCCATGGTGGAGCCTCTGCCCAAATCTTTCACCCCCTCTTGAGCCTTCGCAGTCATCTTTTTCGTCTCCAACAAATATTTATCAGGCATCTGCTATGCCCTGGGCACCCCAGTGGCACCGGACATAGAATATTACAAAAGCAGATCTGGTTCCTGCCTTTGTGAAGCTCGCCATCTAATAAGTGGGGGAAGAAGGTAGGATAGCCATTGAGCAATTCATTATAATACAAATATGCTTTTCAGAATAACAATCGCTATTAGTTTCCATTTATTGAGGGATTAGGACTCATCAAGAATTTTGGTGAGTGCCTTTAATGCATCATCTCATTAGCCTTTACAAAACACTATGAATTATGCATTATCTCCTTTCTTTAAGGACTGTATTCCAGAAATGTCATCTTAAATGAGAAGATGAGAGGTAGTTCAAACTTTTTTTTTTTTCCCTATCAAATGCCCCACTCGTAATCCCTTGGATGTTTCACACAGTTCTCTGCATTTGCTTGAATTTTAATGCCAACATCATCTCTTCTATCTATCTATCTATCTATCTATCTATCTATCTATCTATCATCTATCTCCAAAGATAAGCCTGAGAGATTTCAGCTTCCAAGGCACTTTAATTTCCCAAAGTCACCACTTTTTATTTCATGGCTCTGCATAGCTTTTGCTGGTTTTCCCCTTTAGTACTAGAGTCATTGATTACCCTTTCCCTTGATGCTAAGCCCCACCCCCACACAAGCCCTCACTGTGTCTGACTCGTGCGGGACTTACTCAGTAAAAAATAACCCCCGTCCTTGCCTCTAAAGCAGAGCCATCCTTCCTTGGCATTCTGTACTTAATGTTGAAGATATAGCTGTCATTAAAGTAGAATTTAGACTTCCATTAGTATGGTTTATGGCTGTCTTTCTTGCAACTTCCATATGGAAATATCATTCCTTAGGGCCGAGCCACAGAATGGAGACTACTAGATGCCGTATTCAAGTATAACATGTCAACATGACGCATAAACCATTGTTGTTCACACGTTATGGAGACTGCATGTTTTTCATGTATAGACATCGTGGTAGAGACTTCATATTTGCTATATTTAATCCTCACACAAAAAAAGTGAGAGATGACATTACGGTCGCTATGTTCAAAATTTGAAAGTTGACTCCCAGTGAAGATAAGCAGTTTGTCCAAGATGATTTGGTTAGCTAGTAACCGAACCAGGATTCCGAATCAGGTCTACAAAGCATGAAGCTCTCCCACCCCCATCCAGTGCCACACCACCCTCCAATGATTTATAGAGACACCAGGAGAGAGGGTGGCTGGTGACCTGGGCCTTACAGGCTTCATCTGTGGTTTTCAAAATGTGGGGGACCAGTCCATTAGCATCGACTGAAGACTTGTTAGAAATGCACACTCTCGGGGCGCCTGGGTGGCGCAGTCGGTTAAGCGTCCGACGTCAGCCAGGTCACGATCTCGCGGTCCGTGAGTTCGAGCCCCGCGTCGGGCTCTGGGCTGATGGCTCAGATCCTGGAGCCTGTTTCCGATTCTGTGTCTCCCTCTCTCTCTCTGCCCCTCCCCCGTTCATGCTCTGTCTCTCTCTGTCCCCAAAATAAATAAACGTTAAAAAAAAAAAAAAAAAAAGAGAAATGCACACTCTTGAGTCCCGTCCCTGACACCTGAAGCAGAAACTCCAGAAGGCGGGGCCCAGAAATACAATTTATCAACTCCTCCAGGTTGGCTAAAGCTTGAGAACCACTGGCCTATGTCATCTTATTCTTTTCTTAAAAATATTTATTTATTTATTTTGAGAGAGAGAGAGAGAGCGTGCACGGCAGCAGGGGTGGGGGGTAAGGGTGAGGGGCTTGGGAGGGGCAGAGCAAGAGGGAGAGAGATAATCACAAGCACGCTCTGTGATGTGGCGTTTGACCCCGTGAACTGTGAGATCGTGACCTGAGCCGAAATCAAGAATCAGACGTTTAACCAACTGAGCCACCCAAGTGCCCTGGCCTGTCTCATTCTTTGAAGCCTAATGAATACTGGTCACCATGTTATGCATATCGACTGAGAAGTAGAAGAATTCCTCTGGAACCAGGTGAGAAGATGCTAGCTGGCTGAGAAATTTGAGGTAGGGTGCTTGACACTTGTCCTGGTAAAGGAGAGAGGTTGAAGTAGACCATACTTGTGGGGTGCAGAATGGTGGACCCCACTGTCACAAGTCAGGAAGCTCAGGGAGGATGCACCTAGGAAAGATTAGAGTCTGCCATCAAGAGTATTCACAGTTTTCTCAGAATAAGGGACATAGGACTGAAGAAAACTAGTTAGAACCCTGTGGGATTTCCAGACTCAAGAAAGTGATTACACCTCATTCCCCGATTTTTTTTTTTTGCTTTAAACTTTAAACCTTTATCTTTTCAAGGCGAACCTCATTTTTCCAATAAAGAGAATCAAGAGAAAAAGTTAAGAGCAATTGAGTTTAGAAGTGTTCTCTCTCTCTCTCTCTCTCTCTCTCTCAAGGTCTCTCCCTATCCCTAAAGCCTTGGAGGGGTAAAAATTTCACAGAAATGTTACACACGGGTTTAGGGGAGTATGTAAGATCTTAGAAGTCAGTCTGTCCCTGAGGTGCTCCCTGGATAACTTTTTAACTGAATGATCTTTAAAATATTTTTAAATGTTTTTAAGAGACAGCAAGAGACAGAGCATGAGCGGGGGAGGGGCAGAGAGAGAGGGAGACACAGAATCTGAAGCCGGCTCCGGGCTCTGAGCTGTCAGCACAGAGCCCGACGCGGGGCTCGAACTCACAATCTGTGATCATGACCTGAGCGGAAGTCAGACGTTTAACTGACTGAGCCACCCAGGCGCCCCTGAATGATCTTTTTAAAGATACAGCTGAGATCCTATCAGTCCTTACCCAGAATTCTTCAATGGATCCACTACCTGCAGAGTAAAGCTTGAAATATTCGACATGAGACTGAATGATCCGATCCCTGATCCCAGCTTCTGCCTCAAGCACACAAGAGGACTGTCCTGACCGTTACGGTGTCTGGGCTCTTTCACGCATCCTGGACTTTACCCATGTCGTTCCCTGGAATGGCCTTTCTGCCTCTCTTTCCTCTTCTGTCTACTGAAACGCTGCTCATTTGTCAAGGCCTGTCTGAATGCTGCCTCCAGAGCACCGCTCCTTTTCTGATTACCCCCCGGGGGGAGAAGGAATTTTGTGCCCTTCCTTTCCCACGGTGTCATTTCGTTTTACTCCCAGTTTCACCCCCTACTAGCTGTCAGGCAGGCGGGTCATCAAGCCTGTCTGATGATACTCCAGTTTGCTCATTTGCATGTTTCCTAGGTCAGAATGTTGGGCAGATTAAATGAGATAATATGTGGAACACGCTTAACACAATGCAGTTAAACTTTCCTCCTTCCCCCCTTTCCTGTTCCTTGAGGGTACTTTTTCACCCTGCTTTATCGACAGTCTCGGCCTGCGACTTGCTTTGGAAAGAGGACTGCACGTGGATATGAAACACATGCTCTTGAGCACAAGTGCTAAGCGCTCTTGGGCGATCGATCCAGCAGCCTCCACCATGAAGGCAGCGTCTCCCAGACAATGGTCACTTTCTCACCCCGGCTCCTGAACGAGAAGGGAGGTGACGCTGAGCCCAGCTGCCTCATGGCGACTCACAGCCCTCCTGTCGCGGGGAAATGAAAGAGCCACGGCTGTTCTCAGCGCCTTCGAAACTGGGATTGTTGCCGCAGCAAAAGCTAAGTAGTCCACACCTCCAAATTCCCATCTGCGGCGTTGGCTCTGGGCCCAGGCATTCAGGCTTCCTAGGCCCCTGCTCCTGAACTGCCTTCTCTCTGAGATTTGCTTTTATAAAGCTCTACACCTAAATGGCAGCATGTACTGTAACTAAATGTGACCATAAAGAGGGAAAAGTTATAATGTTGTTTCAGAAAATTGTTGTTCTCATTACCTACCTTATTGCCATATGTTCTAATCTAAAGCACTACGACATGGGAAATTATGGCGTCACAAAGATAGAGTGATGTTCTGGCTAACGATACCCCCCCCCCCAAATATTTATTCTAGTTCCCTCCCCAGCGGTACCCACATGCATAATTGATGCCAGCTTCCTCAATTAGAAGTCCAGGGCGTAAAGAAAACGAGGCCGAGGCCGTTTGCATTTCTGAAGCCTGACAAGGCAAGATTAAAATCTTTTATGAGTTCTCCCCTATCATCTGTGGAATGTGGCACTCCTATATTTCATTTTCTCAGGGAAAAATAGTGTTTGCATTATTTCGAGAAAATCATTACGAATGCAACGAGTCAGCAGCCGTGGTGGGCCCTGTTACATTACCATTTCTGAGTTATGTTTTGTACTTGGCTTTCTCTACATGCTCTTACCTTTCTTTCTTTCTTTCTTTCTTTCTTTTTTTTTTATTTCCTATTGTGCGTAAGGGAAGGGATAAAATGCAGCTGCTTCAGCCCTGTGTGTGCACCGGACATGGGAACTCGGAGAAGCACATCTTGCAGAGTGGAGATCACTGGGAAATGTGAACTGGGGCCTCCAAGGGGGGAAACCACAGCCATCAAAACCTTCACTAAGTTGCAGCCAAATCCCATCACCCTCTTTTCGCACGGATCCCCCCCCCCCACCCCACCCCGCCGCTGATCTGGGCAAATTCTCACGGCGGAGAAGTCAAACCAAACGGGCTTTTCACATGGTTTGGTCCTATGATCTCGAAAAGACAACTGCCTTTTGGTGCCATCTGTGTCATAGTGCTGGATAATAAGGATTAGGGCCCATATACCAAAGAGAAGGCCTCATGGCATTGCACAACCATCAAGCATAGGCATTGCAGCCACACAGAACGGGCTTCAAATCCCAGTTCTTCTACCATTCACTGAGTAACCTGGAGAAAACTACATCATCTCTCTGAGCTTCAGTTAACGCATGCATAAAATAGGACACTAATTGACACACACAAAAAAAAAAACAAAACAAAACACCCAACTTGTAAAGATAAGTGAGTATATGTAACTTACTAGACAATGTTATTTACTCAAGTAGTTTATAACGTTACTAATGAAGTAATTGACTTTGTTGTTTTTATTGTTATTGTTACTGTTTTTAAACTTTTTTTTTAATGTTTATTTACTTTTTTGAGAGAGAGACAGAGCACGAGTGGGGGAGGAGCAGAGAGAGAGAGGGAGACCCAGAATCCGAAGCAGGCTCCAGGCTCCGAGCTGCCAGCACAGAGCCCAACGCGGGGCTTGAACCCACGAACCGTGAGATCATGACCTGAGCCGAAGTCGGCCGTCCAACCGACTGAGCCACCCAGGTGCCCCTGTTGTTTTTGGACAAAAAGAAAAGCACTCTATTATGTCAGAGTACCTTGTGCTGACTTCAGTCTTGGCACTGATCACATGGCAGTATAATTACGAACGTGCCTGCTTTTTCTTCCAGTGGTGATTTTCCAGAAAGCAGAAACTGTGTTGCTATGTACCACTGTAACTTTAAAGCTCAGTGAGCAGTGTCTGGAACACAGCACTCACCCAGTAAATGATCGGTGAGTGAGTGAATGAATGAATGAATAAAATTTCCCAATGTACATTCCTAAATAATGTTGGACTGGAAGTCTGAAGCCAGGTGGGCCTGATGGCAAAATCTGTGCCATTTCCACTATAGCAACGTGTGCCTGTCCGCCATTGTCTAAGGCTCTTCTGGAGACACGGAGGAGCCAGGTTGCATGTCCAAATGGCATTGGGTCTACTTCCCTGCTTCAAGTGGTCGACCCTTCCGTCCTCAAAAGATCACCATAAAATCGGGGCGCCTGGGGGGCTCAGTCGGTTAAGCGTCCGACTTTGGCTCAGGTCATGATCTCGTGGTCCCTGAGTTTGAGCCCCGCGTCACGCTCTGTGCTGACAGCTCAGAGCCTGGACCCTGCCTCAATTCCGTGCCCCCTGCCTCTTCACTCCCCTGCTTGCATTGTCTGTCTGTCTCTCTCTCAAAAATAAATAAACATTAAAACAAATTTTTTTTTAATATCACCGTAACGTCCGATGTGTTACATATGCATGACATTCATGAGCTGGTTAGCTCTTGGTTCATCAGTTCTTGAGTACCCATGAGATGCTATGATGGAAGTGATCTTCAGCTTCCTCCTTTTATGTAAAGTTTTCTGAGTTCAAGTAAATTTCCAAGATGTTATATTCTGCCCAAGATCATATATAAGTTGCGATTCAAACTAAAAGGGCCTAGCTCCAAATTTTGTGCTCTTTCTGTCATACCGGGTAGCATGGGGTGAGGCTATTTTATAGAGATCACCCTGTATAGAGGAGGCAGTAAAGAAGAATTAAAAAAAAATTTTTTTTTAACATTTATTCATTTTTGTGAGTGAGAGAGACAGAGCATGAGCGGGGGAGGGGCAGAGAGAGAGGGAGACACAGAATCCGAAGCAGGCTCCAGGCTCCGAGCTGTCAGCACAGAGCCCGACGCGGGGCTCGAACCCACGGACCGTGAGATGGTGACCTGAGCCGAAGTCAGATGCTCAACCGACTGAGCCACCCAGGCGCCCCAGTAAAGAAGAATTTTATACCCATAGTTTAGTAGATTTGGAAGAGACAATACAGTTCATCAGACCCAAACTCCCCATTTTGCTGATGGGGAAATAGATGCTCAGGAAGGGAAAGAGTTGCCTAAGGTTTCATAACCATGCCTCCCGGCATAGGGCACTTTCTACTATATGAGCTCAATTCCCGACCTGGTGTTCTGGAGTTTCTTCCTCCTCAAATTCAAGATGGTCTTTTTTCTGTTCTTTGTTGAAACTAACAACCTCCAGCATCTCCTGGAGAAGGCTGACAGGTAACCCCTCTTTACCTACAGGCAATCCTTAACATTTAAATAATAGTCTGTAAAGTTAGGCTGCCATAATTCAGTAAAATCAATCATACACTTAGGTACAGGCTCAGGGCAAACATTTCTCACCTCCTCATGTTTTGCAAGTGAAAACAAGGGGAACGTGACATAATTGCTCCTTGTGCTTTAAAGACAGACCTGCATGCTCCTTCCACTCCACTCTTGGCTGTCCGAGTGGGCTCCCCGCTCTCCCTTGCTTGAATTTCCACCCCTTTTCTGGGCTTGAGTTTCAGCTCCTAGCTGAATCCCAGTAAATGTCGATACCGATGAATGAATGAAGGGAGGATTACAAGTCACTGGGCTCCTCCCGTGCATCCTGGAAACCCAGTATCAAGTCTTACCCTCGCTCTCTTCAATGTCACGAGAGGCAACAAGGACACTTGTAGCCAGAGTGCGGCTGCTAACCTGGATTGTAGCGCAGATGCGGGAGGACCTCCAGGTGATCTCTCCTTGGACCCACTTGGTGTCTGCTGGGCTGATGGGGGCGAACTCACTTTATGGCAGGTCAGGTCAGCATCTGAAATTGCTAAAGGAAGGAATGGGGGGGGAAAGCCATCTATTTGTGGGCCTATGATGGATGTTTTAAATATTCCACTAAAGCATTGTCAGTTCTAGTAATTCTAAGTCCGAGAAAGTGTAGCTCAGAGTTGCTGCAGTGTCTCCTGGCCAGACCCAAGTCACCCTGGATATAATTTATACACACACGCTGAGCTGACTCTGCCAAGCATTGGCACGTCTGGTTTACGTGCTCCAGTTGTGAGGACCTCAATACATTTTTAATTAAAAAACAATTGATAGGGTTGAAGCTATAAATCCCTTCTTGCTGAAGGGAAAATTTATGAAGTTTCAGTTTTGTAGAAGGGAGGCAGAAAATATTTTTGGCCTATGAACATTTGCTTTTTAATTTCTTTATCTCTGTACAACCATTCCTAGACTTGATGGTTGTTTTCTCTAAAGGCAATATCGGTAACTTAGGCCGGCCCTGTGTGGTTCAGCACCAAACTTCAAATGAGTAGCTACCTCACTAGGTTAGAAGGCTGCTTAGAACATCATGGAGGGGAAGGAAAACTCACATGGGAATCTGATGCCTGGGACCCTGTGGTAAACTGAGTCACTACAGTCACTCGTGACCTCCCTTTACTAGAATCACAGTCCACACCTTTGGCCATGTGACTTGGATGGAACGTCCACTAGAATGGACAGAGTATATTTCTTCGACGCACTGATTTTGGAGTCTAGCCCATGTGATTTGATTTAGCTGATGGCGTGTGGGTAGAAGGTGAACAGAGTGTTTCAGTTCTGGGCTGAGGTCTCAAGAGGCAAAACATTTTTCTGCTTGCCTTCCTGTACTCCAGGGCCCCATTCTAAGAGGAACATGCCCCTGACAGCCGCTGACTCAAGGGTGAGAGACCTATAGAGCAGCCCTGGACCCAACCAGAAGCTTGTAGCCAATTTCAACAGAGCCTGGCCAAGATCAGCCTAGCCACCACTGAGTTTTGGAGTGGTTTGTTACATGGCAAAACCCAACCCTATCAATAACTCGCTAATCCTAATCCCAGCCAAGTCACTTCTACCCAGCACCTCAGTTTTCTCCCGTGTAAAATATAAGCGTTGAGGCAAATATTCCCTAAGGTCTCTTCAATGTCTCTTCAAATTCTAGAACATTGTGTCTGCCATGGGTAGCCTGAATTCCCAGAAAAACCTCCCATAACTGGATGTTATTGGTTCCTAAGGACAACTGAAGCAGAGGATAAGTTTTTGTTTATTGTTTTTATTTACTCCTCTTCCAAGAGCAGGTCAAATTAAATGTGAGTATGCAAATGTTCCAATTTATAGCTTATGATAATTGTCTATTTTGTTAACTCACAGTCTGAGCCAATATCTCTTCCATGTTGGTTGTTAATTTCTCCTCAGTGAATTGCTGTACTTAAAAGAAATGCCGCTTTATACAACTGGAAATTCATGAACAACATATAAAACGTTTATGGTTAAAAGAAGACATCAAGTTTGGTTAAAGTAAGTCATTCCCACTTGTGAAGACAACAGTAATTCCCATTTCGAGTTTCAATTAACAATTAGGAAATGTTCTAAACAATTATATACATGGTATTATTTAATTCCCAGATAGTTTTTTAAAGACAGTATTATTTTCATAGACGAGGTAACTGAAATCCCCAAAGTTTAAATGTCTTGTCTCCACTTGCTGTCTTGTAAAAATTAAAGGCAGAGATTTGAACGTAGTCCTGTCTGACTCCAGACCTGAAGCCTGGGTTTTAGAACCCTGCTCAGAAGCCACAGGCCACAGTCAGGGGCAAGCCAGTTATCTCTGTGAGGTAGCTGTACCTTTTGTTGTGACACCGATACATTGGCTAACTTCTAACTCTATGTTACCTTGGAGACTTCTGAACATCTTTTCGTATATACGTAATGATGGGTAACAGTTTCACATCACACACTCGAGTGCGAAAAAAAAAATGGAACTGTCTTAGAACTGTTAATTCATACATCAAGTCTGATTTCCACCTGATTAAACAACCCACACAGTCTGGACATTTTTGTATGATCTCGCAAAATTAGAATGAAGCATGTGGGGTACAAACTCAGCCATATTAAGAGTTCATCCCCTAGTTCCTTGGGCACTTTCTATCTACGCGTAATCTAATATCTGGAAGAAGAGCAGGGCCTATGAACATCCCAGAGGTGATAAGGTTGAGAATGAGGGAAAACATCACATCTGTCACTCACTGCCTTCTATCCTCTGCTGGCATATGATGCTGCTTGATCTTTGGTCATTAGCTTTGATCCCCAGTGAACCAGTTGCTACTGTCCAGGGTCATGTAGTGATGTCTCATTATCAGAACTCGCAGGTACCTCTCTGTTCTTATCCCGTCGGGCTGCTTTTAGTCTACCAGGTGTCCCTCGAGCATTTCCACTCCTCTTTGGGGAGCTCGGAAAATTCTCTATGCACCATTTGGCTACGTGTAAAGAAACCTGGAAGGCTCTTTCAGATTCACCTTTGTTGGACATATCACACTACCTTTTCTGTGTCAGGACTGCTGTACCCTGGGACATGTGGCCACTCTCCCCTGACTCCTCAGACTTACCCAGCATAATGAAGCCTAACTTTTCTCTAGTCCGAGACCCTCTGGTCTTGCAGAGCCTGGCCCAGAGCCTGGGCCACTTGTCAACTATTATCTAATATCTCATCATGTCCTCCAGCTCTTGTCTCCTTGTCTACTGCCTCCTTCCCCACCCCCATAACTTCCATCTTTCTCTTGTCTCCACGATTGGATAAAATGCTCTTGTCCTACTCTTTGTCCAGTCACTTGCTTTGGCAGGCACTTTATGTCATGTTCCTTCAGGGCTTTACCTCCCATACTCTCAAGTGCCTGGCTCTTGCAAAGCAACAGCTGTAATTTAAAAAATCCATTTAGAAACTCAAAAAGTCCGGAACTTACTGTTGTTTCTTCTCTTTGTAATACGGCTCTAATAATCTTAATCTTCCCCGGGGCAAAGGGTGCCACTGATTTAATAGAGGGAGCCTCCCAGGGTGCCTGGTGGAGGTGAAGCGGGCACAGGGGGTGGAGAGACTCTTGACTAATAGCTCAAAATAGCCATAGGCTGTCAAAGGATGCAGACGATAGTCAAAGCCATAAGCAATCAGTTTCTGAGGCTTTTCATTCATTCATTCAATAAATATTTGTTAAATGCTACTACATGCTGTCCTAGGAACTGCATAAACTACAATAAACAAGGCAGGCAAGGCTGCCGCTTTCATAGAGCTTTTGCACTCTTGTTGGGAGAGACAACGAACAAGCAAACAAACGCATAAGGCAATTACATAGACTGATAACTACTGTAAGGAAAGAACACATTGTTGATTAATAGAGAGTAGGGCAAGAAACTAGCAGCTACTTTATAGGGGTTGGGTCGGGCGGGTCTCTCTTTGTGTCATTATTTGAGTTGAAACCTGAACGATGACAAGGAGTGAGCAATGCAAAGATCGGGGTCCAAACGCTCCAAGGGGAAAACACAGCGAGGGCACAAGCCCGTAGCTGGGAAGGGTTGGGCACAGGAAGAACATCATAAGCGTGTCCGGAGCATCACGAGTGAGAAGAGAAGGTCACGGTGAGTACGAGAGGGAGTCAGGGCCTGGATAATGGTCTCATTAGCCACAGTAAAGAGTGAATTTTGGTTTACGAACAAGACAGGCAGTCATTTCAAGACTAGAAGCACAAGAACGACATGATCGCATTTACTTTTTTAAAACAGGGAACAGAGTGTAGAGAAGCAGGAAGGGAAGCAAGGCAACAACACCAAGGATTATTCATGACCGAGGCCACACCCGTGGCAAGCTCTCCAGGCGGGCAACGTGCCGTATGTCATCAGATACGAGGGAAGTCTCAAGACTCTCCTCAAATCACCTTCCCGTGGATGGTCACCAGGATGTAGATGCCTGAACTTCAGCTTTTGCTGCTCCTCCTTTCTCTCCAAATGGAGCCTTTAGAAGGAGACCCAGTGAATGTGTGCCCTGTAGACATTGTCAGAGATTGCCGTAAATCGAATTCTTTTACCTGATCTAAACGAAAGCTTTCCAAAGTTGGTGGCAGGTGGGGTGGGGCTGGGGGCCGACGGTGGTCTGGAGGGGACTCTTCTCTTCTTGCTTCATTGTTTCTCCTACAGCATTTATCCTAGTGCGAGGCACAGATCGGGGAATCAAAAAACATTTGTTGATTCAGGGATTGATTGATTCTGAGGACTTGAGTACATTTGTAAATATCCTTTGAGGATCTTACATCCCATTGGAATAAAATACCTCATGTTTTATTCAGTCCTTTCCCAGTATGCAAATGTGCAGGTGCCCTGATGGTATAGAGATAACATCATTACACACACACACTCACACTCACACACCAAAGAAATGACTGCTCACATAGAAGACACAATTAGAGGAAGATTGTGTTTGAGAAATCTATTGGGGTTTAATGCAAGAATGATTGGATGATTTCCTCAGATGCTGGCAGCCTGCTTCTGCAGGGCGGACACTCCTGCAGGCTCCGTGAAACAAGAAATATTGAAGGTAGACAGCCTGATTTACAGCAATAAAGTCTAGACAGCAGCCACGATATTTTTGAGTTCTAGCGCTACAATGCCCAGCTATATCACTGTGAGCAAGTCACTTAAGCAAACCAAACTTCGCTTCCAGGTCTGTAAAAATGAAATAAAAATATTTGCCTTGAAGAGCCTTGAAGATTGGAGCGAAGCATCAAAATCACGTAAATGGAAATGGTTCGCAAACTGTGAAGTGAAATGTGTGAGTGAGTTACAAGCTAGCTTCACCATGGCCACTGTCATAGTCTTATAGCCCAACCCTGCAGAGCTGGAAAAAAATAATGTCAGTGTTTTTAAAACTGTGGAATCAGATCACTGGGTCCATTTCAAATTGCTATAAAAAGCATATAATTAACTTTCAGTATTTTACATTCCTTGACTATTCAGCAACAGCTGTTTCCATAGTTCTTCTGAGGTATTTACGCTTTCCTCATATTTTATGCCCCCTCCTTTTCAATAATTGGGCGTCCCCATCTCTATCATCGAAGAATATGTTGACGCTTTTCTATACTATTTATGAAGATGTAAGAAGTAACATTTTTCCTGATTCACATTGTCCTATTTTTATGTATATGATTTTATCTTCTTTATTCCGAAGTTTTTTTTAATGTGTATTTAGTTTTGAGAGAGACAGAGCGTGAGCAGGAGAGGGGCAGAGAGAGAGGGAGACACAGAATCTGAAGCAGGCTCCAGGCTCTGAGCTGTCAGCACAGAGAAAAACGCGGGGCTCGACCTCACAAACCGCGAGATCGTGACCTGAGCCGAGGTTCATCCCTTAACCAACTGAGCCACCCAGGCGCCTCTTTATTCCAATGTTTTAAAATATCAAGGTCATGTGTCAGTGCCCCAGACCTATATATCCAGGTATAATATTTTTAAATGGTTGCCTTCTCTTTATTTGGAAAATTAAAGGCATTATATTTCAAAAAATGTATCTTACATTGACTATCACCACTATGTTATAAAAGAGAGATGTTTTGACATAACATTGAATAAACAAACAAATAAATAAAATTGAATAAATTGAGCTTTTTTTAAAAAAATTTTTTTTAACGTTTATTTATTTTTTTGGGACAGAGAGAGACAGAGCATGAACGGGGTAGGGGCAGAGAGAGAGGGAGACACAGAATGGGAAACAGGCTCCAGGCTCTGAGCCATCAGCCCAGAGCCCGACGCGGGGCTCGAACTCACGGACCGCGAGATCGTGACCTGGCTGAAGTCGGATGCTTAACCGACTGCGCCACCCAGGCGCCCCGAATAAATTGAGCTTTATAGAAAGTTACTTCTTTTGATTTTTAACTTTGTTATAATTAATATTTTGAATTGCATTTTTATATAAATAGTACTTTCAACATGGTTTGACATTTAGAAGATAAAAAAAGAGCATACAAGTCAAAAGTTTTTCTGCTTTGATTTCTTAGATGCTTAGCTCCCTTTCCCATAGGCAACTGCTGTCTTGTGAATACTTCTAAAGATTTTATGTACACACAAATGTGCGTGTGTGTGTGTGTGTGTGTGTACCAGCCTTTTACACAAATGATGGTATGCTGAATATACTATCATTCCCTTCCCTTTTTTAACTTAACAAATGTTAGCTATTTGTCCTTATGAGCCCACAGAATTTCTGGCTCTTCTTTATGGCTACATAACATTCCATTGTGTGGCTGCCCCATCATTTATTTAACCAGTTTCCTACTAAAAGATATTTAGGGTGTTCCCACCTACTCACCACAGAAAACAACCACCAGTGGTTAATCTTGTATAGTCACCATTTTACTCCTGCCAAAGCATTTATTTAGGTTAAATTTCCAGCGATGAAATTACTGAGTAAAAAGATATGTTCAATACTGCCAAAATGTCCTTCATAAATGTGGCTCCAATTTACAGTCTCCCACAAAGCATGAGAGTCAATCTCCCCACACTCTTATCAGGATAGCAGGTCATGAAATTTTTGCATCTTTGACAATATGAGAGGTGAAAAATGGTATCTCTTTACTAGTCTTTTTCCCGTGTCTCTTAACATAAATGAAGTTGGGTGTCTTTTCACAAGGTCAATTGCCAATTTTTAATTTCCTTTCTCATGAACTGTACATTTATATCTCTTATCCATTTTTTTTCTTTAGGGGTGTTGGGTTTTTTATTATTGATTCTTATTAACTCTTTATATATTAGGGGAATGAGACTTCTTATGTGATAAGTTTGGAAGTACTTTTTTTCAGAGCTTACCATAAAACTTTTGATTCGATTGCATGTGGTACTTTTGCCATAAATGTATATTTTTTTTCTTATTTGTTGTAATTTAATGTGTCAGTCTTTCCTCTCAGTTCCTGAGATTTGTGACATAATTAGAAAGGCCTTTGGCACTCTGAGATTACAAAATAAATTTTCCTTGGTTTCTTTTAGTACTTCTATTGTTTTGTTTTTCACCCTTTAATCTTTGATCTCTTTTCAATTTATCCCGTTATAAGACTTGAAGCATGAATCCAACTTAATTTTTTTCCGCATAGTGACCCAGTTTCCCCATAAAATGTATTGAATAATTCATCTTTTCCCACTGATATGAAATGGAAATTTATCATACACGGAAGTTGCATACATCTCCAGACCTATTTCTAGATTTCCAATTCCGCATCAGTGACTGCCAGCAAACTCATGTTCCAGAACCAAAAATTTAATGTTTGCAACCTGGCAATTTTGTATAGTATCTGGTAATGCTAGTCTTGCCCTCTCCTTTTTATTTATTTCCATTTTCTTCTTTTTCTTCATGTAGCTTTCCACTTGAATTTCAGGATCAGCTTGTCTGCTTCCAAACACAGATTTTTTTTAGCTGTTTTCGAAAAACTGGGATTACGTGAAATATATGTTTATCTAAGGAATCATTGATAGTCTTGTGTTGCTGAGTCCTTTTATCTCAACACATGATGGGCCTATCACTTTGTGTAAATTGTTGCATATCCTCAGTAGCCGTATCTGATACGCATGCATCGCATACAAGTACATATATTTCTTATTAAATTTACACCAGGTATTTTGGGGTTTTTTAGATTTTTTTAACGTTTATTTAGTTTTGAGAGAGAGAGAGAGAGAGAGAGAGAGAGAGAGAATGAGTGGGGGAGGGGCAGAGAGAGAGGGAATCACAGAATCGGAAGCAGGCTCCAGGCTCTGAGCCTCCAGCAGGGAGCCCGACAGGGGGCTGGAACCCACAGACCACGAGATCATGCCTGAGCTCTAGTTGGACGCTTAACCGGCTGAGCCACCCAGGTGGCGCCCCTGTATTTTTAAAACCAACTGTAAATTATGTCTTTTCTTCTATTGAAATTAATTTTTTTTTACGGCTATTCATTTCTGAAAGACAGAGAGAGACAGAGCACAAGTAGGGGTGGGCGGAGAGAGAGGGGGACACAGAATCCGAAGCAGGCTCCAGGCTCTGAGTTGTCAGCATAGAGTCTGACGCGGGGCTGGAACTCGCAGACCGCGAGATCATGACCTGAGCCGAAGTCAGACGCTCAACCGACTGAGCCACCCAGGCGCCCCTTTTTTTTT
>NW_024412426.1:854188-864635 GCF_014898765.1 Herpailurus yagouaroundi
AGAGAGAGGGAATCACAGAATCGGAAGCAGGCTCCAGGCTCTGAGCCTCCAGCAGGGAGCCCGACAGGGGGCTGGAACCCACGGACCACGAGATCATGCCTGAGCTCTAGTTGGACGCTTAACCGGCTGAGCCACCCAGGTGGTGCCCCTGTATTTTTAAAACCAACTGTAAATTATGTCTTTTCTTCTATTGAAATTAATTTTTTTTACGGCTATTCATTTCTGAAAGACAGAGAGAGACAGAGCACAAGTAGGGGTGGGCGGAGAGAGAGGGGGACACAGAATCCGAAGCAGGCTCCAGGATCTGAGTTGTCAGCATAGAGTCTGACGCGGGGCTGGAACTCGCAGACCGCGAGATCATGACCTGAGCCGAAGTCAGACACTCAACCGACTGAGCCACCCAGGTGCCCCTTTTTTAAAAAAATTTTTTAATTCTTCTATTGAAATTTAACTAGTTGTTCTTAGCTCCCCTTTCATCCCACTGAATTCTCCTGTTTGTGATAGGTTTTAGTTATATCATATGCAAGTAATAACTTTACAAATTTCTTTCCACGTTGCATGCCTCCGATTCCTGCCTCTTACGGGATGGTGTTTGCTAAAACTTCCAGATGATGCTGAAGAGCAGTGGTGACATAGGACATTCTGTTCCTGATTCCACTGCTTTCTGTCTGTTAATGTTTCTGGTGCTTCTTATGAAGCATGATTCTGGCTTTGCAGCTGAGATATATTTTCTCGCATTAAAGAAATTCTATCTATTTCCATTTCATGAACTCTTTCGTTTCTTTCTTTCTTTCTTTCTTTCTTTCTTTCTTTCTTTCTTTCTTTTTTTTTTGAAAAGTAAATCTAAAATATAAAATGCCTTTTTCAGTACCCGTGGAGAAGCCTATCTGGCAGTCTCCTTTGCTCCATACAAATGGTGAAATATATTTTCAAAGACCACCGTTCTCTTCCTGGAGTAAACCTCACTGTTTCAGTGTGGCTTACATTTTAAATTTATTTAGCATTTTTACATTAATCTTGATACACAGGATTCATCTGTAGTTTTATTTTCCTGTGCCATCCTTATCAGATTTTAATGTAAAGTTTCATAAGAAGATTACCCTCAGTATTTGAAAGTCTTCCTTTCTGCCAGCCCACCACCATGGCCAATGCTCTAGAATGGTTTCATTCACCAAGTTTTATTCTGTTCTTTAGACTTTTAGTAGAATTTCAAAAACCGGATTTTATGCCTTTGGTGTGTAGGAGAGAGAAAATATTATTTCCCTTATTTCATTTGTAGTAACTGGTCTGTCCACTGTTTCTAGTATTTTTTCTAGTATATACTTCATTTTACCCGGGTCTTCAAATTTATGTGTATAAAATGTGGCTCAGTGGTTTCTTTTAATGTCCTCTCTACCTTTAGTGTAGAGGTTCCATTTCTTATTTTGTCTATTTGTGCTTCCTCCCCTTCTTGTTCAGATTAGCCAACAGCTTAAATGTTTTCTTTGATTGCAAAATCAGCTTTTGAATTTATTCCTTCTCCTTTCAATTTCGACTGCCTTGCCATGATCGCTTCCCCCACCATTCCTTTATTGCATTCCGCTACATCACGTTTCAGCTCCTGTCCTCCCGAATTCTTGCACGTGTGTGTGTCTTCTTATCTCATAGAAATCCTTGCTTTAAGTTTGGTTGTTCCTTTTCTCATTGGGGAAAAATATTTGACCATATTTTCAGATCCTCCAGTGGCTTCTTTTGGATCATTCATCTTTGAAGGAGATTTTTTTTCCCTCCCCCAAACCAACGATTTGCTGGTTTATGTTGGGAGAAGTCAGGGCCATGTCCCAGGTTAGCCAGAATTTTCTTCATGACTAAGGGCCTTCTGTGTGAGTTCTTTCTCCTTGATTTCTCCTCTGCCAAACAATAAACAAAGGTATGTGGGTTTCCGCAAGTCAACGTTGGGTCCTCTGCCAAACTGCTAGGAAATCGTTAACTCGTCTCCATGATTCCTCGCATGGCCTGGCTTCATCCCCTTGGCCGGACCAGCAGCCCCGACCCCACTACTTAGGCTATATCTCAGACTGCACTCTTCAAGTTTATGACACCTAACCTGTGACTCTGTGTGAAACTTGAGGCCACCTCCTTCTCCTTCGGGGTCTGCTCCTTCGCATCCCGGCCTGATCCCCTTTGCTTTGGGCAGAACTTCCGCTGACTTAAGTTAAAAACAGGAACAACCAAACTTAAAACCTGTGGCTTCGGACTTCAGCAGCCACCCCGTTCCGTCCAAAATCGCACGCGTGCCTTTGCTTCCCATTCTTGTTGGTTTGGGATAACTTCCGGGCAGGAAACGAGAAAATGCTGACTTACGTAGCCATGTTCAAACTGGAAGGGCCTCTTAAGGAAGAAAAAAAAAAAACTTAAATGTTTATTTATTTTGGGGATAGATGGCGTGCGAATGGGGGAGGGGCAGAGAGCGAGGGACACACAGAATTCGGCTCCAGGCTCCGAGCTGTGAGCGGTGGGCACAGAGCCCATCGTGGGGCCAGAGCTCACCAACGGAACCACGAGATCATGACCTGAGCTGAAGTTGGTTACTTAACCAACTGAGCCACCCAGGCATCCCTGGCAGTGCTTTCAAATACCTTGCACTCTATATTACATTATTCTTTTTACATTCAATGTTTATTTGTTTTTAATTTGTTTTTTGAGTTTATTTATTCATTTTGAGACAGACAGAGACAGCGCCGAGTGGGGAATGGGCAGAGAGAGAGAGGGAGACAGAGGATCCCCGGGAGGCTCTGCGCTGTGAGTGCGGAGCCCCGTGCGGGGCTCGAACCCAGGAAAACTGTGAGATCATGGCCTGAGCCAAAAACCAAGAGTCAGGCGCTTAACGGACTGAGCCACACAGGCGCCCCTACGTTCAGTGCTTAAAAAATTATGGATCCTATTTTTCATGAAAGCTAACTAGGAAATATGCACAATTGGTTTATTTTTTTTTAATTTTTTTTTTTAACATTTATTTATGTTTGAGACAGAGAGAGACAGAGCATGAACGGGGGAGGGGCAGAGAGAGAGGGAGACACAGAACCTGAAACGGGCTCCAGGCCCTGAGCCATCAGCACAGAGCCCAACGCGGGGCTCGAACTCACGGACCGCGAGATCGTGACCTGAGCCGAAGTCGGACGCTTAACCGACTGAGCCACCCAGGCGCCCCATTATGCACAATTGGTTTAAACTCCAGATCTGTGTCCTTGATTAGTCACCGTTAGGTGTCTAGCCCAGCACTTAACATGTAACCCCTCACTGTATAGGTGAATTAATGAATGTATGCTGTAAGGTGCACTGAACAACGACTCCCATCCAGGGATTGAATGTCGATGCAAATGAGGCCTCTGTGAGTGTGTGGTTTGGCCAGAATGGTACTTGCTAGGCAGGACGTGCACTTGGCAGATTGTTCTAGCCTTCCCTACACCCCGTTTGTTGTTTGACCTGGCTGCTTTACATACACACACTTTATCTTCTTGACCTCTAAATATATTTGACATTGGGCCCTCTGCAAATATTTAATTAAATATGTCAGATCATATTATCTGGACCATTCTAATTTTAAAATACTGTTATAACACACACACACACACACACACACACACACACAATCTAGAGATTCACAAAGTTAGATGTGGTCTGGAGTGAAAATCAGAAGTGCGCTTGAGGGGTTATTTAACCTGGCCACACCCTCAGGGGAAGACAGCGCCTCATTAAATAGAGGCATCTGCCTTCTGCACCAAGTATTGCCCCTTTCATAGAATCCAGGAGGAATAAACAGCACAAATGGGTGTCCAAGGGCTGTCAATATCTAATTTGTTTCTCCTCTTTCTGGTTTGATCCTGTACTGGATATCTAAAAACTCAGGCAGAGAATGAGGAGCCCCGTATGTCCCTGGAGTCACCCATGTTCCTGACTGGTGATCATGTCTCATTTTTCTCCAGGAAGCTCAGCCCAATGGTCTGGGCGGTACTTGAGGGCATGAAGTTTTCCTTAAGGGTTTAGATCCTCTGAGAAATCTCCTTTGCAGTAGCTCCGAGGAGTAAATTTCCGGAAACAGGGTGAGGCATCCCTGCCACCCTGGTCAATGAACTCATATTTACCCTGTTCCAGGGGACTCCATCCCAGAAACCAGCAGTATCACCTGCCGACTGGGTGCACCTGGGGAGGGAAGAAGAAGAAAAGGAGGAACGACCCAGGATGTTTATCTGAATTATGTGATCTGATTCCGTTACCTGGATCTTTTTCTTCCGCTAAAGTTTATTGATTTATTTTGAGAGAGACAGAGACAGCACAAGCAGGGGAGGGGCAGAGGGAGAGGGAGAATCCCAAGCAGGCTCCCCTGCTGCCCGCGCAGGGCCCAAAACAGGGCTCGAACTCAAGAACCGTGAGAGATCATGACCTGAGCCAAAACCAAGAGTCAGCGGCTTACCCGACTGAGCCACCCAGACGCCCCTGTTCCCTGGATCTTTGCATCCTCTGAGATCTAACGACTGAAGCAAGATTCATGAAGTTGCATCCCAATCCCCACTCCTTTCATTCTGATCCTACAGAGTTGTTTTCCATTCGCCTTCAGCAAGTATGAAACAAAGATGATCCACTGAGACTGGAATAAAGAAATGCCCTGGAAAAACCCGCCTCAAGGCCATCAGAAACTTAGAGTGCTGCAAAAGCCTTCCTCACTAAAGGCGGGCCAACAGGCTTCTGGCCCTAACTTTTGTCTTTTTGGTTATTGCTCAGTCTTTTAGCCCCTGTGGAGTAAGAATTCAGAGGAAAACAAAAAGAGAAATCCACAAAAGAACTACAGGATTTTAAAAACCATCTGTTCCAATCTCCTTGTTCTGTGGAGCAGATAGGAGAGGTCCAGGGAAGAAGTGTTCCCAGAAGTCCCAGAGCTGGCTCTCACTCGATTGCTTTCACCAAAGTACCGGCACTGTCTGACTTTACCAATCCCACCGCTGTCCACTGAGCACATATCCTGTGCCAGATATGATTAGGGGTGGCGTTACAGAGAACAGGAAGGCAAGCTCTTGCGTTTGAAAACTTTAAGGGTAGCAGGAAAGAAAGATGATTTCGATTTAATGCTTCAGTGTCTTAAGCGATGCAAAATGTAGGGATATATTTTCCCTCTAGGGTAGTGTATTCTGAATTTCTGATCACAAATAGAGAGCGTTCAGACGACTTTATTCCTATTGCCCCGCCCACCTATACGCTGGCGAGAAATGAACAGTTCCAGGACTGTCCATGTCCCGGACGGCGTTCCTTAGTAGTGTAAGTCTGGGTCCCTAGATCCTTGTGGCCGCTGAGGCCCACAGCCACATCTGAGGACACCTGGGTGACAGCCACAAGGGGCCAGGGGAGGGAGTTCTGACTCCTTGAGCAGAGCTGAGGGTCCATGGTGATGTCCAATCGCAACTAAGTTTTGCCTTCTAGGAACCTTCGGGACAAAGATTTCCCAGCCTGTGCACAGAAACAAATTGAGAAGAACAAAAAACTAGGATTACACGGAGACCTTTTAAATAGTAATTTGTCAGCCATCAATCGTTCTCTCCTCCAAAACAGAAACATGGCCTTGCTTCCCATAGGAAGGAAAGCAATCTTCGCCTGAGGCCGAAAGGAGAACCCTTCCCCACATTGGAGATTCTCATGGGTTTCCTAAAGCAAGACAGCAGTGCACGTAAGAGACTATCAATGTAAATGGGACGCTGAACTCCGCAACAGCTGTCAAGGTGATTTTTGAGCTGGGTCCTAAAATAAGAAAGATTCTGTGCCATGATGAAGGGTATGAAGACATGCTTACTGGAGGAAAGGGTATGAGAAAAGCAACAGACATAAAAGAGAATGGTACATGTGGGGCCATAAACCAACACCTTCATTTTAGAGATGGGGAAAGTGCGACATAAAACATATTCAGGATATGTCCAAGAGCAGTGGCTGGTGAGGAGCACGGCGGATGAAGAGCCCAGAACTTCTCAGGGCTGTTGTGCTTCTCCTTAGCACCCTGGATCTGATTTCACAGCTCTAAAAGCTGGAGCATCGGGCCTTGGAGAGTTAGTCAACTGATAGAGAAGATGGGGGCTCCTGGGTGCCTGAGTCAGTTAAATGTCCGATTTTGGCTCAGGTCATGATCTCAGGGTTTGCGGGTTCAAACCCTGCATTGGGCTCTGTGCTGACAGCTCAGAGCCTGGAGCCTTCAGATTCTGTGTCTCCTTCTCTTTCTGCGCCCTCCCACCCACCCCCCTCCCCCATGCTCTCTCTCTCTCTCAAAAAAAAAACATTAAAAATTAAAAAAAAAAAAAACAAATAGGGGAGATGGACACTCATAAGCATGTACCTGCAATAGTTTTGCATTTTCTGCAATACTCTACTCTCCCAGTGCCTAAAACACCCTTACTACAAGAAGCCAGCTTTTCTTCTCTTTTGTTTTGGCAAGTTTGATTAGAGCAAGAGAAAGTGCTGAATTTCCAATATGCAAATGAAATGAAAGGCCACCCAGGGATGTAGGAGCCCTACAGGAATGCTTTATTGACGGCTGCAGATTTACCCAAATAACAACTATTTTAAAAATAAATAAATAAATTGAGTTACAACCTCCTTTGTTCTTCCCCTTAGGAGTCACATGTTTTTCACCTCTAATTTCATATCATTGTCAGAGTGGTGCATTGTGCATTATTTATGGACAGAATATCAAATGAAGGTGGAAGAAACTAGAATTAGATTAATCACAAAATGTGTGGATATTAGCCGTTTGCCCTTTAAGTGCTTACTTTCGGTGAGTGTAAACAGGGAGCAGAATTTAATTTTCGTGGCTAGTATTAGCAGAAAATACATAAAATATTCTGTCTTTTCTACAGTTATCCCCATAGTGTTAAGACAGCCTCTCCAAGGAAATCTAAAATCATGAGGGCTTCTGGGACATAGACTGACATTAGGGAGATTGTATTTTTCAAGGTCAGGAAATTAGGGGGCTTAGAACAATTCTTCTGGGTTAGCAGTGTGGTCCTGCCTTGACTGGGTGAGATTAGAAATTTCTAAACAAGTAACAGACTTCTTATGCTCCCTTGCATGGTACCTAAGTGTGCTAAAGCCATTTCCATGTACATTTAAAATTTTAATCCAGTTAGGATCCTATTAACTGCCGTGGTGGTTGAGATCATGGCTTTGGGTCTCCCCAACCCCTTCCTTGTGCACAATGAGAGGTTGTGACATTCAATCAAGGACACTGGCTTTGGCCATGAAGTTGAAAGAAGATCAGAAAAAGAGCAACCCCGGAATTCCTATGGGAATTAAGGGAAAACATAAGATGTCAGCAACTTTGACACATCTCTCCACATCCCCTTTTCCCATGTGTCTGTCACTCTCTGGAAAGTCTGGGCAAGCTCTCTAGGACAAAGGGGTGTCAAGGAAGCAGTCGGAATAACTGTTGTGCGTACAAACTTTGGAATGAAGCAAACTTGTATTTGGCACCTGGCTTGACCCTCACCGGCCACAAGAGTTTAAAAGTGCCTCAGTGATAGCACTGTAAAACAGTGAGAGTTCTGTCTACTTTCCAGTCTCCTTGAGAGGACTGAATAATACTTAAAGTTCTGGACACACGGCAACTGCCTCATTACGAGGGTTTCTTACAAAGCATAAAAACCAGGGGCGCCTGGGTGGCGCAGTCGGTTGAGCGTCCGACTTCAGCCAGGTCACGATCTCGCGGTCCGTGAGTTCGAGCCCCGCGTCGGGCTCTGGGCTGATGGCTCGGAGCCTGGAGCCTGTTTCCGATTCTGTGTCTCCCTCTCTCTCTGCCCCTCCCCCGTTCATGCTCTGTCTCTCTCTGTCCCAAAAATAAATAAAAACGTTGAAAAAAAAAATTAAAAAAAAAAAAAAAACAAAGCATAAAAACCAAAGAGTTCAAACTTTTGGAGGATTCCTATGGGCCATGGCCAGGCTGAGTTTCATACGTGTATTAACACAGTGACCCTCTGACCAGCTACTCAGTGGCAGAACCAGGATTCAAACTCAGGTGGCCGGGCTTCCGAACGTGAGCACCTGACCACCAAGCTCCGCAGTAGGCTTTCTACTGAGTTGGTGACCACGAACAGTGACCCAGAAAATTCTGCGTCCCCATTTACCCATTAAACAATGAGAACTTAAGAAAGGCAAGCCTGTCCCAAAGCTCCTGAGCTTCCGGTATGCTTCCAGACATAACTAGGTGGGCATACGGTAGCTAACAAAGATCCCCCACACGTCCTTTTAGGGGCTGTTACCAAATTGGCAGATACCTGTGGCGTTCTAACTAACATCTTTAAAAAAGAGAGAGAGATAAACCTTAAGTCACCATCTGTGTCCAAACAATGTCTAATCCCAACAGGAAGTGCTCACGACTAAGTGAAAATGCAATGATAGCTAACAACTGTTATTCCTCTCTAACTCGAAGATAATGTGAAATCTGTCCAGGAAGATTGAAGAGTACAAGGATAAGGTGAATAACTCATACAAATCTCTGTCACTGCGGAGATGACAGTCTCTGAAACTCAATCACATCTCTCAATTTCCCCTATGAGCCTTCTGAATAAGAACAGGTGGGAGTTTAGGCTGACCGTCTTGTCATTGACCTTTAAGATACATCTTGATTTGGTTCATTTACCTACAGAGACATCAACAACCCTCCACTCTAAACCGGGAGACGGGAAAGGGCCCGATAGTTACTATTTCAAGCTCTGCAGGCCGTAAACTCTGTATAGCAACCACTCTACCACGGAAAGCAAAAGCAGGCATAGATGAGGGGTAAACAAACGGATGTGAATGTGTCGCAATAAAGTCGTATTTACAGAAAAGCGGTGATGGGCTCGATTTGCCCCACGGGTCGTAGTTTGTCAACGCCTGGTCTAAATCACCATCAGCCTTAACCTTTCTCAGATACTGTTCTTATTTCTTCACTGTGAGTGTTTTCCATTGCATCCTAGGTGAATATGCCCCTTCCTGGCTTAAAATGCTTCCATGCGTTCTCGGGGCACTTAGCTCAGAAGTTAAACTTCTTAGCATGGCACCCGAAGGCCACGTCACAGGAGCCATCTCCCAATGTAGTGTCATCTCGTAGCTTGCTCACTTCGGCTCCATGGCTTTCTTTCTGCTACTTTTCAATGCGCCTCCTCAGGGCCTTTGCCCATGCTGTTTCCTTCTCTTCGAGGTCCTCTTCCCCATCCTCTGCTCCTCTGAGCTCCCAACCCAAATGAGGTCACATCCCATGGCCCTCATAGCAAATCTATAGCCTTCCTTCAGAGCGCTTAGTCAATAGTTAAATATGTATTTGGGTGAAGATTTGTTTAATAGCTATCTCCCCTACCAGACTCAGGGCAGGGCTCGGTCATGTTTCTTTTCCTTATTTTATGCTCCTTGACATACAACGGGCAATACACCCTTGCGTGCTAACTGAACAAACACATTTTTTTTTTTTCTCAGTGTTCAAAGAACCTCATGAAATTCAATCATCTGTCTTCTTTTTGGGGGAGAGCAAAAAAGTCAGGGGCAGCAGGATTTTTTTTCTATGTTGCAAATCGAGAAACAAGCCCACTATGGTCATATATGTCATCGGGAAGTGTTTGTTTACGAGTCCAAGCATGTTTTCCCAGCTTGATAATTTCCTAGCACACTTAGAAGTCCCACACATTCGTGTCTGAATTACCATGTGATTTCCACCTTGCCCTTGCTGCTGTCTTTGGAAACCCTAGTCAATTTGCAAAGACTACCGCCCTTCGTGCAGAGCAATGCTTATTCTGGGAGCACTTCTGATATTATTACTAGCTTCGTTCGGAGTGTGGACCCGGCACAAGAGTTGTGCATATACTATGTGCTAATTTCACAAAGTTTACAGAGCTGGGCTCCACTACGGATTTTCCAGAAGACATTTACGGTTCTAAGCACCTTCCCTAGAATCATTAGGCGACAAATTTGCTTGGAAATTTCTCTCATTGTGCCTCGGTGGAGATGAAATACAGTCACTTGCTGGGGAGGAAACAACAATAAAAGGAGAGTGAAATCTCCCTAAGTGCTCCCTGAAAACAAGAAAATCCGATATGCAGCCTGTGTGCTGATACAATTATGAGGCTTCTAGCTCTGAGCTGTAACAGATGGGCGTTTTCTCTCTCTCTTTGGTGATAAGGTGAATGGTTTCCCCCAGGGATGTGTGGGGAGAGCTGCTGAGCTGGCTGTTTTGTTGCCAAGCAGCTGGCTGCTGACGGGATTATAGGCAGAGACTGGCACCCTGGGTGGGGGGCCGGGGAATGTCGATAATATGGGCGCAGGGGAGTGGAAAGCAAAAGTCACCCTCCACCCTTCTCCATCCATAAAGCCGGGACTAGAAGTAACTCATTTTGAAGAGCGAATGGATGCATCCAAAAGATGCAAATGAAGAGCCTCCGTCCATTCACGTAGGCATGCA
>NW_024412426.1:864645-960345 GCF_014898765.1 Herpailurus yagouaroundi
CAGGAGGCTACCAGCTCAGTAAGGGAGAAGAACTGTGCAAAATAAGCTCGGTACAGCATTCCTGTGAGCAGGAAAGTCTTCATAGTGGCAGTGACAAGAAAAATAGCCGGAAAATCTGTAGGTGTTTGGACGAGGACGTGAGCATTGGGAGGAAAAAAGAAAGTATGAGTTAGGCGGAGAATGCAGCATGGACAAAGAGAACCTGCTCTGTCCTCTCTTTATTTTCACCCTCCATTGGACCCCTGCTAAAGTCATACTCATCTACATGCAGTTCCCTTGTAACCAATGTGTCACCATTTCCAGCTTCTGGTTCTGACTCATGATGCCCATTCTACCTGGATTTAACTTCCTTCTCTCTTGAGTACTCCTGAAACCACAGAGGACTGCTCGGCATATGTTGGGCAATTTGAACTTTATCTCGAAGGTCCTTGGGGACATATTAAGGGATTTTAAGCAGAACAGTTACATGGTCAGATGTGCTTTCTAGAAAGTTCACTTTGTTGTTTTGGAGAATGAGCTATTAGGAGACAGATGCAGTCGTCTACCCAGAAGTGTTGAGAGCCTAAACTTGAGCAGTGACAGTTGTCAGAGAGAGGAGAGCCTGGGTACGAAAGGCGCAAAGGAGATGAGGAAAATCACGGTACTTGATCCGCTAGAAGAAGGGTTGTTTTTTTGTTTTTGTTTTTGTTTTTGTTTTTTTTTTTTTTTGTCTTTGGGGTGGCCGGATAAATGGGCGCAACATCATGGAGAGAAAGCGAAAAGGCAGAGTTTGGAAGATTATCGATCCCCTTTGGGCTCGTGACGTCGGCTTGAGATCCAGTGATAGAAATGCACACTTGACATCCAAATGGAAATATTAGGGCGTGGTGCAAAGCAGATTTGGAACTCAAGACACAGAGATCAAGGAGGCTTCTGTCAGTCAGGACGAACTAGGTCGTGATATGATCAAAATGAAAATCTCAGGGACTTCAAATAACGAAGGTTCATTTCTTCCTCACTCTGTCATCTTTTGCGGGCCAGCAGGGGTCCTTCACTCGTCGTTATTCACAGACCCGAGCTGGGAGAGCAGCCACCATGTCGCAAGTGGTTGGCTATTGAACCGGAGGAAAAAGGGAGTCTGGAGGGTCTTGCCCTGGCAAGTAAATGTTTAACCAGGAGGTTAAACTTCTGCAAAGAGCTAGTCAGTGACTTCACCCAAACGCGGGGAGCCAGGAGGGCATTCCTCCTGGAGGGAGGGAAAGCCGGAAGTAGTTGGCGACAGCAGTGACGACCAACACGGAGCCAGAAACGAAGACCTGAGCATGTCCGCACGTCTACAGCGTTAAGCTGCGACCGTGGATAACGCAGGAAAACCACACTGAGTTCGGAAAAAAGGGGCTACATATGCTACCCTAGGAAAGTACCTCCATGCAGGATACTCTGTTTATAAGAGAGAAAGCCAGGGGCGCCTGGGTGGCTCAGTCGGTTGAGCGTCCGACTTCGGCTCAGGTCATGATCTCGCGGTCGTGGGTTCGAGCCCCGCGTCGGGCTCTGTGCTGACTGTTCAGAGCCTGGAGCCTGCTTCAGATTCTGTGTCTCCCTCTCTCTTTGACCCTCTCCCATTCATGCTCTATCTCTCTCTGTCTCAAAAATAAATAAACGTTAAAAAAAAATTAAAATAAAAAAAGAGAGAGAGAGAAAGCCACAAATAGAAGATGAGAAGGAATGATCAAAAAAAAAAAAAAAAAAAAAAAAGGATCAGGAAAACCAGAGTAGCCTTTCAAAAGACAAAGAAGAGAGCATTTCAACAAGGGGGCGAAAACCCAGGAAAGGACTTCAGTAGTGAATCTTCCTTTTGGGAGGTAGGTAGACCGTCTGGATACTGTGATAGATACACAACTTTTTCTTTTCTTCTTCTTTTTTTTTCTTTTTTCATTTTGTATATCAGGGTAATCTACTCTCCTAAAGCTGACAGGGTCTTCAGAGGTGATCCAGTGGTCCCTCCCCGCAAATGTTGGAATCTCCGCCACGACAAGTTGCAAAGCTCTACCTTCTATAAACCTAAAATCTCTCTCTTTGTAACTGGTAGCCATGGCTCTAATTCTGCCTTCTGAAATCAGTTAAGAAGAGGCTTTTCCTTCTGTTCCCCTCTCAACCCCACACTATCCCTGAATTATAGTTCGTGCTGGAGACCGATGTCCAAGGCACAGACAGTTTGCGTGAGAAGCAACGAGAGAAGGGACCAAGGCTGGCCAGAACTTTGGAGTTCTGCTTTCAAGATGGAGGTTCAGTCATCCAAACCCCACTACCTGTCTTGACTAAAGCGTTGAAAATGGGATGTGGGGGCCAGAGAGAGAATAGTTTCAAAAAAATATGAAGATCAGTGGTATAGAGGAATGCACACTGCATTTGGTTTCTGTGGGACCTTGGCACGTCACGTAACCTCTCGGAGCAGGAACTTTTGCCTCAGTGGAATGTATGCCTCACAACGTATCACAGTGCATGGTCAACCTCACAGTGTTGTTAGGGGAAAAGACTGAGGCAATAAGCTCAATACACGTCTTAACTACAGGAAATAGAAAAGAACAGAAGAGACGAGAAGACAACATAAGGTTCAGGCATCAGCTGCCCAGCCCGAGAAACAAGTTGTGCTTGGAGGGCAATTGTTGTGAGTTAAGGAAACTCCTTTTGTGTCTATTGCCACAGTAATATTACACAATGGCCACAAAACTCCTGGATGCATGGCGACAAACATTTATTATAACTCAGGAAGCTAAGGGTCTGATGGGGGTTCTTTCGGTCTGGTTTAGGTTAAGCTAAACTTGGCTTAACTTCATCATACGTCTGCAGTCAGCAGACAGGTCATGTGGGCGGTGGCTGGTCTCGAATGATCTCATGTGAGACAACTCCTCTCCATGTTCTCCCATTCAGCAGGCCAGCCTAAACTTGTTCACAGGTGTTCAAGGGCATCCAAGAGAAGGCCTCCTTGAAGCTGAAGCACATCTGAACACAGGCATCACTTTTGCCGCCTTGCACTGGCCGGAACGAAAAACAAAATAAAACCCAAATCCAAGAAATAGGAAAATTGACTTCACTTTTTAACGGCGTGAATGCAGGAAGAGTGGTGCCTCTGGTCCATGTTTGTAAGTAGTACATCACAATCTTTCTCTGGTTGGCCTATAAGCAGTTTTTGAGGAAAACTACATGAATAGAAGGGTCCCCCAAGGACAAAGCTAAGAGCCATGCACAGTCGTGGACAGGTGTGGGCCACTTGCAGGCACAGAACCAGGACCTAATCAAGGCATTCTCCTGATGTCCAGAGGAAAGGGACCTGGAAACATCCGCTTTGTAGACTTCAGAATTGGAGTTCACCTTCTGTCATTCCCCTTTTGGAATGCAAGCGTTGCTAGTCACCACCTTATTCCTGCTCGCCGTTGTATCTTTTGCGTTGGTGATGGATAATCTGCTTTTTTTTCTTTTATAGGCTCCGGATTATAAGAAGCTGTATCCAGACTTGATTGTCATTCAGAAGATCCCGGACTTCCAGCGTGATGCCTTCGTGAGGTGGGTCTTGTGGAGGTCGTCGGAGACACTGGGGGTGAGATGTGAACGGTTGTGACCAGAGGACAGACTGTGGTGGGGTTTGCTGCCTCCTTATCCCTCCCTGAATTCATGTCCTCTGCCCTGTGGCTGTGCATCTCTCTCAGTCAACAGGTGGAGGCTCTATTTCCCCACACGTTAAATCTGGGCTGTTTCTTTGTTCATTTGGGTTTTGGGGTTTTTTTTGGGGGGGGGGTTGGTTTTGTGTGTGTATGGGGGAGGGTATGTTTGGGCCAACAGAATACCCAAAGGTGGTGTTGAGCCATTTCTGAGCCTAGACTTCAAGAGCCTAGGCTCTCTCAGGATTCCTTCCTATGCCATGGGGAAAAGCATCACTGGACTGTGGACAACGAGAGACGTGTGGCACAGTCCCTATCACTCCATATGGCAGCCAAACATGTGAGAGGCCATCCTACTCTAGCCAGTCTACAGCTTACCCACCAGGTGACCGAAGATGTGTGAACAAGCTCCCTCAAGATGCGCAAAGCCCGGAGTCGATCAACGCCATCCAGCTGATGTGAAAACCCATGCAAAAGAATAATTGTTTAAAGTCCTGTGGGGTGTGTGTGTGTGTGTGTGTGTGTTACTCAGCCATATCTAACTGATACACCCTGACTTTATTCCCTATCATTTTGAAAACTTCTCTTTCTCAGTAACAGAGCATCACACTTGCAGAGGAGGGAGACACAGAAAAGAAAAAAAAATCTGACTCTGTCAGCTCTGTTGTCTCTACACATGTTAGCACATTATCTATGGCTGTCTCTTTTGAAATAGGCCTAGACATGCATCATTCCTTCAAGTTACTGTTTCCTAACCTGCCCCCCCTCCTCTGTCTCTGTCTCTTTCAATCACTGATGGCCTTTCTCCCATCAGTCTCTGGAGGTATGTCTAAGAGAGTGAGAAGGCATATTTAAAAACTGCGACTTTAAGCTTTTGAAATAGTAAAACATGGTCATTCTACCAGTTTCCTTCCTTTTTGCAGAGAGAGGAGAGTAGGAGAAACTACTACTGGGAGAATTCTCCGGAACCGGAAGCCCTAAAATGTTACACGAATGGGCTCTCGCATCTCAAAACAAGAATTCTTTTGCTGTTTTGGACGCTTGTTTCTAATGGGAAATCCAAGAAGGAAACTTTAAAGACTCTGGGGCAAGGGGCAGAACCAAATGTCTCTAATCCTCCGTGCTGACAAGTTAGATATGTGGAGTGTGGGTATCTGGGTATAGGAAGAAAACAAGGGCAATGGCCCCCTAAAAGAAGTTAATTAAAGACTTAAATTGAAGGGGAGAAGCAAGGTTGCACAAGGGAAGAGGCACGGGGTTTGTGATCTGGAGTCAGAGTCTCTCTTTTGCCTTTTCTTCTACAACATGCCCTCTTTCCACCCGTAGTGGGTTGTACGACCTGGTTACCTGACCTCAGCATCCTTATCATAAAATATATACAGTCCATACAGTTAAGACTTAGGGATGTTGTGCCGATTAAAGCAACACATTCGAAATGTCGTGACAAACCAGAATTTCCTTTTTGCCTTAAAGTGCCGGTGGTAGCCAGTCTCTGGGATTCAGGGATTCATATTACCCGTGTAATTTCAAAACAATTTTTCATTCTGTGTGGATCAAAATGAGCCCGGACATCGCTAGAGAAAGCCGGAATGATTTACGTCTCCTTTTCATCAACAACCTTGTGTTCAAGATCTCTGCTTGACAGTTACGATGTGTAGAAGTAAGATGCCTTTGTTCCCCAAGACACAATTCATAGAAGAACTGAGACACAAGGCTATTAAGTGGTCACTGTGTTTTTACAAGCCACACTTCCTACAAGGATCCAAACGAGGAGAAAACCAGAGTCTGGCTGATCAGTCAGGAAGGTTATGGGGGTTGGGTTTGGAGCTCACTCTTGAAGGATAAAAGGGGGAGGGGGGGAGGGCACATTGCAGAGACAAGGATGAGACTACATGCAAGACATGTTGCTAGACGATATACATGAATGCATTGCCTCTAGGCTCACAACGACCCGAAAAGATGCATTATTATCTTTGTTTTAAAGACACGTAAACATGGTTCCAAGAGGTAAGGTATTTACCCCAAATCACTCAATAAATGACCACCCTGGAAAGAAAGCCAAATCTCTTTGACTCCAGAGATCATGCCCTTTCCACTGAATCCTACTGCCTGCCCGGGGGCCAGAAGGAATCACGGGAATCTAAGCCCAAACCAAGAGCACACTGCACACACTGAACGTTAGCCAATGTGACAATAAATTACGTTAAAAAAAGAAGAAGAAAGAACATGCTGCGTTGTGGGACAGTGAGGTGACACATCCAAAAGCAGAGTGAATGTATGTTGAGAATCCCAGGAGGTAATGCTCGACAGGGAAGGTGAAGTCTTCACAGTTAGGGTGGTCTGGAAAGAGCCAGAACACCTAATAATGAGTCCTTTGACATAGGGGCCGTTGATGATTTTTCTCAGTTTGGCACTAAGCGTAGACACCATCAAATCTCCAGTTTTCTGGGGGAAGGCCCTCCTTTTGTCACTCTGCAAATTTCCTCTGGGTGGAGAGCATTGTTGAAAAGTCTTTCGTATCAGAAGGTTTGATCTCTCAGGTTTTCTCCCCGGAGCACAGCCAACACGGGTCTACCATACCTGTGGGCACATCAGCTGACCTAATGCAGACACAATACACTCGTTTCTTGTGCTCTTCTTTGCCTGGACTCCTATGGAAGAACAAAAGGGAAGAAAACAGGGACTATCCGTTCAGTCTGTCGGATAGTGTTTTGAGAGTTCTTTCCACTTTATTCTCATGGAGCAAATGTATGCCGGTCCTTCTAATGAATATTTGAATGATCTCTTCCTCTGTTGTTTCTGGAGTCTCAATTGCAATGGGGAGCAGAATTCAACCTGCCCAGCCAGTTATTCCTGGCATCCTCTCTTATAATTTGTGGGATCGAGAGCCGATGAACACCACTGGGACTTGTGGTCCTTTGTTGTCAGCCCTGAGGAGTCCATCTGATGCTGGTTCCAGAAGGAATAACTCCACGGAAGAAAGAGGTATGAGTGGAGGAGCTCAACAGGAAATATGTCAGTTCCAGCTTTTCTAATACTTCTTTATCAGTGGAAGAGCCAGCATAGGAAATGAGATTAAAAACCTCAAGGGCTATGGCTTCTCCATTGTCCGTGAGAAAATCAGACCGGTATAAGCCCATTAGGTTTCTTCATGTTTATAATTTGATTATCTGGCACTCCCTCATTCTCAATCCATTAGCCTGATTTCTTCTTTATAGCTCTTATCATTACACGACACTTCATTTTCTATTCATTTGTGTATCCATTGTATGGATGTCCCATTCAAATATACATCTGATGATGGCAGGGGCTTTATGTATCTTGTTTACTGTTAAATTCTATACAACTGGAAACACTGCAGAGTACCAGGCAGGTGCTCGATTAATATTCTTTGGGTAAATAAAGCTTACCAGTGTACGGATTATTTAATTTACATTTAGGGACTGACCACTGCGATGAGGCCCTGTGTAAGAAGGTAAACAGAGCTTGTCCTTCAGTGTGAGACGCAGATACATGAACAGATATAACCTAAAAGTTGCAATGGTAGAGGGGCATGGAGGAAATCATGAGATTACTGAGATGAGGTACTTAACTGGAGAAACAAGCTGACCCAAACCTTAAAGAACGAGTAGGATATTCACCTGGTTAGAAATCAAATAACCTCTCTGCATTCCGCTCCCCCACCCCTTCCTCCATGGGACTGAAGGTCCTAGGGACTAGCGAGGTAGCAGCCTAAGATATTAGGAAATAAAAAACACATATTTTAGACAACAGCAATCCAAGAAGATAACATACGGGCTACGAAACATTTTAATAGCAGTTATCGTAGGCGCAATGGGAGCACAGGAATCAGACTGATGAGTACAAGAATGAGACAGAGTGGTGGGGATAAGTAAAAAGAGGAAGGGATATTGGATAACTGTGTAGAACAGGTGTTAGAGTTTGGGTTTGCTTAGACAGGCAGTCTGGAGCTTAGGGCTGGTCTAACCAAGATCGTCGGGATCAGGAATGACTAACCTAGAGTGCCGGGGTCCTCTGCCGTGCGGGCTGCCGTTGTGGACCTATATCCCCCCTAGCACAGCTTGCTTCTTTTATCCTATATGAGTATAGGAGGTAATGCGAGGGAAGATGAAAGAGAAGAGAGGAAGCAGAGTAAGGAAAAAGAGTGTAAAAGATGTGAAGGAGAGAGGAAAAACAATTTTTATAAGGCAACAAGGAAAGGAAATAGAAAGTTGAAAAATAAAAGAAGAGGGAAGGGAACTTTCCAGCCCTTATTAGGTTTGAGTGCTAGCAGTTATTTAAGTGGTCCCTTTGGAGGGGTAGACACTTTGAGCATTTCACTTTTGGTTTGTTTATATTTATACACCATAAAGTCAAGTTCAGATTTCTGCTAGAAAAGCACTTCTAGAAGGCTGTGAGATCTTATCTTTCATTTTCTATAGATCAGTTTTGCAGCCTTTTGAAGTATTTATAGTTTTAATACATAACCATAAATGCCCCCTAAACAAGTAAAATTGCACCGTTCGATTACTATTATTGCTTTATTGCTCATCACACCCATAAATTAGCACCATCCTTCGGCATTGCTGAAAGAGCATTGAATTAGGTTACCACACGAGTACACGAGAACCTATTAAAGCTTTGCTATTTCTTAAAAGTCTTTATAGTTTTCTAGCGCACCCCTTAAGTGTTTCAATTAAAGAACTACTTGCCTGCTCCATAATAGCCCTCGTGTTCAAGACAGGATAGTAGCGTCAGGAAAGAAAAGCAAGATTAAAAGGAGGAAAATTGGAATGTAAAATATTAAAAAATGAAATTGCTACAAAAAGGATATCAGGTGTTCACGCATTTTAAAGGCATTTAAATTGTCAAACTATTTAAGGCACCCTGATGTGCATACCGACCTATCTATATCATGTCAATGGCAAAGTTTATGTCTAGGTCTGTACTTACATATCTATTCCCCCCAGTGAGCGTGTAGTTCCATCTTTGCTATCTTTTACTTTTTCAATAATTGGTCACGTGGGAAAGAACTCCGTTAAAATGACAAAAATGGCACAAAAAATTCACTTGTAGAACAAAATAGGTAGATACTGACCTAGACATCAGCCTGATGCCTAGAAGACGAAGACGAGGATGGTAACATAGCACCTTGGAGATAAATACCACACAGACTATCATTAGGATTACAAATCAAATACGACATAGTATTTGTCCCAAATACATATCCCAAAATTATTGGGATCCAGGAGATCTGTATTACACAAGGACTCTGCTAGTAACCTTTATAAATATTTTTACATTTTTTCTGGGTTTCCTTGGGCACCGATGAGCTGATATAATCAGATAAGATGTGAGGCATTCATTTTAAATATGTACTAAGTAACTGCTAGGCATTGTGGGAAATTTTTTAAAAAGTGTATTTCTCACCCTCAAGAAGCTTATAGTTTTTTGGGGTTTTTTTTTTTTTTTTTTTTTTGGTTATGTTTTTTTTTTTTTTTTTTTTTTTTTTACATTCCGTGTTTAAAATGCAAATGATATTGCTTCTGGCTACTATGTGGAAAGTCACAAATGACCAGGACTCCCACCTTGATAAAGAGAATTAGCCAAATCTGCTACAAACACATACAGTGTGTGTGTGTGTGTGTGTGTGTGTGTGTTCAAATACACAATAGAGCTGAGTTTGGAAAGAAAGCTAACCTACAGAAAATGATGGCACCTTTCTAAAAGAGAAGAGACCCATAATAGCTTTTATTCCTAGTTAATTGTGGATAAGAGACTGTTACTCTCCTCTCACTAACGACAAAGATAAGCCATAAAATTTGTCTTTTTTTCAAGACTGTCAGAGAGATGAAAGTGCAAAAAAAAAAAAATCTAAATTTCAGAAAGTGAAAATAAAATCTCTTCCTAGGAGAGAAGAAACCCATGACAGCTTTTATTTTTGGCAGTGCTGTGGGATGAGGAAGAATCCATAGGAAACCTGGGTAAAGGGGAGACCAACCAGCCTGTCAATTCTTCCTCCTGAACTTTAACTGAGTAGAAGGGGAATTGTGCCAAACGATGAGGGCAAGGCAGGAAAACTGATACTCTCTCTCTTTAGTCATGCCAAGCCATCATCAGGAATACAGCAGCAACTTTCAGAAAGTTGGGATGGGAAAGGATATCAGATAAAAACCCATACAAAATACTCTGGCCCCTATGTAGTATGTAAGACAGTTGTAACACAGGCTAGTGGCAGGGCAGCTGAGTGGAAATCGATTTTCTGAGGTTTTGAGATCTTAAGGTGGTATTGGTGAGCAAAGAGAACTCTCTAGTGACCCAAAAATATGGCGTATTTTCCCTGAAAAACAGAGACCACTGAACTGCAAGGCACAAAATGATGTACAAAATTTCTTGAGGGCTCAGATCCTCACCATGCTAGAAGTAAAGTCCTGATCCAGCCCTCAAAACATTTGAAGTCAGCGATAAACAATCTCCGTTGCAAGAAAAGCCGGACCAAACTCAGCTGAAGATGAAATGGGCTTAATCCTCACAAAACACAGTCTGACAGAATAGGTGTGTCCAATTTGGGATATAATGTCATTTATTTCCGAATCTACTGATATATCAGAGACAATTCAAACATGCTATCAAAAATATGCATACAGAGACCAGAAAATGAAATTCCTTGGTCCAGAGAGAAACACTCAAGAGAAGTAGACGGGAAGAAGACTTAGATATTGACATGATCATAAAGGGACTTTAAAATAACTATAACAAATATATCAGTGGGTCTGGATCACATGTTGGGCACATGCTCAAATAGATGGAGAGTTTCACCAAAGAGATGAACTCTATGAAAAGAACCAAATGAATCTGTAGAGGCTTCCTCTCTGTTGTATAGCTGAATAATAGTCAGCACGTACATGTAAAGATAATACCTAAAGCTAGAATCACCTGAAAGGAAGCAGAGGCAGCAATTTCTGGAGCTCACACAGAGCTAGGAATAGTTTGTATTCCCACGCTCCAAAGAGAAAAAAAAAAAAAGGTCACAAATTGTGAGATAACAGTAGAATACTCTGACAGGTATTACTTCAAGAGTGGGGAAAAATTCACCTTAGAGTAAAGGCTGCTCTGGTCCCGACTAACAAAGCTTAAAAATAACCAAACAATTTCCAAGTGACTTAACTGCATCCCAGAAAAAAAAAAAAGCGTAAGAATTCAGTAAAGTATTCAAAAAGTAAATGGCACAATTAAAATTCCAACTCAAAAGTATCAGTTATACAGTTTTCAAAAAAGAAAAGGTGGGGCGCCTGAGTGGCTCAGTCAGTTGGGCGACCAACTTCAGCTCAGTTCGTGATCTCATGGCTTGTGGGCTCGAGCCCCACGTCTGGCTCTGTGCTGACAGCGTAGAGCCTGGAGCCTGCTTCCAAATCTGTGTCTTTGTCTCTGTCTGCCCCTCCTTTGCTCATTCTCTCTCTCAAAAATAAATAAACATTAAAAAGTTATAAAAAAAAAAAAGAAAACTTTCTCCACCACATAAAAACATCTCCGAAAAAAAACCTATAGCTAATATCACACTTAATGACATTAAGTGTGATATTGTACTTCTTTTTAGTATCAGAAATGAGGCAAAGGTATCCATATTCATCAGTACTTTTCAATATTGCACTAGAGTTCCAGTCAATGCAATAAGACATGAAAAAGAAATAAAAGACCTCTAGATAAAAAAAAAAGAAAGAAAGAAAGAAAGAAACCGTTGTTATCCTCAGTCATCCATGTAAAAAACCCTACAGAAGCCATAAAAAAGCCACTAGAACTAAGTTTAGCATACTAGAAGAAGTTGGAGTATATGAAGTTAATATACAAAAACACTTAAGGTGAATGTTACAAAAGATGTATAAGATTTGTTACACTGAAAACTATAAAACATCATTGAAATAAATTAAATATTGAAATAAATTGATATATAATGTTCATGGATAAGAAGATTCAATATTGTTAAGATGCCAACCGTCTCAAATTAATCTGTAGATTCCCAATCAGCAGCAGGCTTTTTCTTCTTCTTCCTCTTCCCCTTCCCCTCCTCGTCCTCCTCATCCTTCTTCTTCTTCTTGCAATTAAAAAAAAGTAGATCCTGAAAGTTATATGGAAATGTGATAGACCCACAGTAGCAAAACAACTTTATAAAATATTGAAAATAGCTCTAAAAATAATAAGAAAAACCTGCTTCGATACTTATTGTAAAGCTAAAGTCATTAGTTCTGCATGGCTTGAGAAAAACATGGACATATTCACCCCTGAAACAGAATAGAAAATTGAGTCATAGATCTACATATATGTAGTCGATTGATTTTCAACAAAGCTGCCATGGCAATCAATGGGGGGAAATTTTTTCAAACGACAATGTTGCAGTAATTGGGATGCCTATTTACAAATGACCCTCACTCTTTTTCTCCCACAGTGTATAATAAGGAAATCAAAAAGAAAAAGTTGAGAGTTGCCTGGTTAGCTCAGTAGTTAAGCCTCTGATTCTTGATTTCAGCTCAGGTCATGAACCCATGGTTCATGGGGTTGAGCCCCGTGTCAGGTTCCATGCTGACAGTGCAGTTTTCCTATCTCTCTGCCCCTCCCCTACTCATTCTTTCTCTCAATAAATAAATAAACTTTAAAAAAACAGAGAGAAAGATGATAAGCCAAATGCAAGAGTTAAAAATATAAATCTTCCAGAAAAAAATCAGTAGAAAGCCTTACTAATCTTGGGTTGGGCAAATATTTCTCAAGATTCAAAAAGCATGAACCATAAAGGAAAACTTCAATAACTTGGAATCCATCAGTTTTTAAACTTTCTCTTCAAAACACTATTACTAAAATTAAAGGCAAACCCCAGTCTTGACAGAAAACATTTTTTTTTAAATTTTTTTTTTCAACGTTTATTTATTTTTGGGACAGAGAGAGACAGAGCATGAACAGGGGAGGGGCAGAGAGAGAGGGAGACACAGAATCGGAAACAGGCTCCAGGCTCCGAGCCATCAGCCCAGAGCCCAACGCGGGGCTCGAACTCACGGACCGCGAGATCGTGACCTGGCTGAAGTCGGACGCTTAACCGACTGCGCCACCCAGGCGCCCCGACAGAAAACATTTTTAAAATACATATCCGACAGAGGATGTGCGTCTAGAACATAGTAAGAATGCTTACAACTCAATAATTAGAAGATAAAAAAGGCCAGGTAAAAAATGAGCAGAAGATTTGAATAGACATCTCACCAAAGAGGATATAAAAATAGCAAATAAGTACAAATGGCACAAAAAAAAAAAATCAACATCATTAATCATCAGGGAACATGAAATTTAAAATGAGTTATCATCTATGTTCCCCCTAAAATGCTTAAATTTAAAAGATTGATCATACCAAGCTTTGGTAGGATTGTAGAACATATAGAACTCTCAATTTCTGATGAGACATTAAATAGGAGAATAATTTTGAAAAAAAAATGGTTTGTAGCTTTATAAAAAGTTAAACACATACCTAATTTATAACATAGTTATTTTATTCCTAAGTTTTTACCTAAGAAATGAAAGCAAATGCTCATACAAAGACTTGTACATAAGTGTTCATAGCATATTTATTTGTAATATCATAGAGCTGGAATCTGCCCAAATGTCAAGCAACGTGTGAGTGGATAAACAGATTGTGGCATAAAAATATGGCAGAATACTGCTTGGCAATATGAATAAACAAATAACAACAACAACAAAGAAGAAAGAAAAAGCTACTGATATAGGCAACAGTCTGAATGAAAATCACAGTAATTGGGGTTGATGAAAAGGAGCCAGACAAAAAAGAGCCCATCCTATAATGATCCATTTCTATAAAATTTTAGGAAAATGCAAAATAATCTACGGCAACAAAAAGCAGTTCAGTTGTCACTTGGGATAGGAGTGGAGTGAGAGATTATCAAGGAGCATGAAAGACTTGCGAGTTATGGAAACGTTCATTTTTTTGATCGTAGTGATATTTTCATAAATGTATACTTCTGTCAAATTGTACAATTTGAATATGTGAAGTTAATTGTACTTCAATTGTACATGAATAAGTTTATTATTAAAAAAAAAAAAACTTCAGTAAAGTAGGAAAACAAGATAATTTTCCAACTTGGATAAGAAGCTTCTACAGGGGTCCTGCGTGGCTCAGTCGGTAAGTGTCCGACTTCAGCTCAGGTCATGATCTCAAGGTTCGTGAGATCAAGCCCCGCATCGGGCTCTGTGCTGACAGCTCAGAGCCTGGAGCCTGCTTTGGATTCTGTGTCTCCCTCTCTCTCTGCTCCGACCCCACTCACACTCTGTCTCTCTCTCAAAAATAAATAAACATTTAAAAAATGTTTTAAAAAAAGAGAAGCTTCTACCAAAAAGACCTAGTGATAAGATCATATTTACTGATGAAAGATTGAATGTTTCCCAAAGCTTAAGAAAACACAGATATCTACTCCCACCACGTGTATTCTTAGTGGAGCTCCTAGTACTAAATAAGAAAAAGAAGTACTCAATAAGTACTAAAATAAGAAAAATAAATTAAAAATGGACATTTTTAGAAAGAAAAGGGTAAAACTATATTTATTTACAGTTGACATGATCATGTGCATTAGAAAATCCTAAAGAATCTATTAAGAACTATCATAGCACATGAGTTTAGAAATACAGCAGCATAATAGGCTAATATTTCTATAGGTTAGCAATGGAAAATTGGAAGTGGAAATAGTAAATATAGTACCATTTTTATAGCATCCAAATATGAAATATTTGTGGATAAATTTAACAAAATATATGTAAAACCTGTGCACTAAAGACTACAAGACATTGCTGAGAGAACTTTTAAAAGGTGAAAGCAAATGCAGATTACAAAACAGAATAGAGAGTCTAGAATAAAACCACACGTAATTGATTTTTGACAAAAAGGACAGGGAAGCTAGTTGCGAAATAGAATCTTTCCCACAAATAATACTGGAACAACGGCTCATTCCTAAGGAGGCGCACGAAGAGCAACCTTAACCTTCTATTGTAACCAAAAACGAATACAGAATGAATCATAGACCTAAAAGTTAAAGCAAACTCTGCAATATTATATTAAGTCCAGGTGTACAACATAGTGATTCAACAATTCCATGCATTCACGACTCAGTGCTCATCCCTATGAGTGCAGTCAACATCTGTCACCATACGACACTATTACAACATTATTGATTATATTCCTTATGCTGTGCTCATTGTCTCCGTGACTTATTTTGTAACTGGAAGTTTGTATCACCTAATCCCCTTTCCCTATTTCTCCCATCCCCCACCCACCTTCCCTCTGGCCACCAAAACCAATATAGAGATGCTGTTGAAGTCAGCTTGCTTATCTGAAAGAGTTTATTCAGTATACCAATTACTAGCATCACTGGGCCAGTATAGGAATTGTTATGTTATAACCTATTATTAAAATACCACTGGATCTTTTCTAAGGTCCAACTCTAAAACTTGTAAAAGGAAACATTAGAGAAAAAAATTTTGTCACATGGAAATAAGTAAAGTCTTCTTCGATGGGACACAACAAGGATGAAACATAAAAGTTGGATAAATTGTACTTCATCAAAATCATTACCTTCCGCTCTTCTAAAGACGTGATCAAGAAGTTAAGAAGTAAGCCACTACCTGGGAGAATACTCATAGCTGACACAGGACTTACATTCAGAAAAAAACATAGAACTCTTACAACGTAACTATAAGAAAACAAGCAATTAAGACAATGGCAAAAGATTCAAAAAGAAGTTGAACGAAAGAAGATACATCAACGGTCAATAAGCACATGGAAGCATGCTTAATGTTTTTTGTCACCTGAAAAATGTAAGTTAAAATCACAATGGCATAATACGTCATGCACATTAGAATAGTCAAAATTAGGGGAAAAAAAAAAAAAACCCTGACAAATGCAAGTTTTGATAAGCTTGTGGAACAATTGGAACTCTCATGCATTGCTGGTGGGAATGGATAACGACAAAGCCACTTAAGAAAAAAAATCTGTCACTTTCTTAAAAAGTTATACATACATAGACTATGAAACTCAGCAACTCAATTTTTCAATATTTGCCCAAGAGAACTAAAAACATATGTCTACACCAAAGCTTGCACTGCCTATATTCACAATAGCCCCAAACTGGAAACAACCCAAATGTCCTTCAACTGTGGCATATGCATACAATAGCTACAACTGAGCGTTAAAAAGGAACAAAGATTTTATGGATGCCTGCAACAGCACAGATTAATTTAAAAATCAGTATGTTCTTGGGAAGAGATATAAAAGGGTACGTATCATAGGAATCCTTTCATATGAAACTATAAAAGAGAAAATCAAGAAATTCAAGTTTACCCTTTTGAAATATTAATAAGTTGATAAACTCCTTCAAAATAAACAAAATCAAAAATTACCAATATTAACAGAGTAGCACTACAAAACCTATGAAAATTAATAAAGCAATGAGATATTGGTACAATTTTATGACAATAAATTTAAAATGTAGAGGAAAGGTATAAATTCCTTGAAAAAAATAAAAGGGATATGAAATGGAGAGTTTAAATAGCCATATGTCTATTAAAATGGCTGAATTTGTAATAAAAATATGCCCAGAAAGGAAATTTCAGTCCTAGTTGGTTTTACTGGTCAATCATATTAAACATTTAAAGAAAAAATAACACCAATCTTACACACATTCTTTCTGAAAACAAAGAAGGAGAGAATGTTTTCTAACTTCTTTTATGAGACTAGCATAAACCTGATATCAAAACCCGACAAAGATATTTACAAGGAAAGAAATTTTCAGACCAATATTCCTCACGCACATAGATATATTTTTTTTAATTTTTTTTCAACGTTTTTTATTTATTTTTGGGACAGAGAGAGACAGAGCATGAGCAGGGGAGGGGCAGAGAGAGAGGGAGACACAGAATCGGAAGCAGGCTCCAGGCTCTGAGCCATCAGCCCAGAGCCCGATAGATATATTTTTAATGAAACATTAGTAAATATAATCCAGAAATAAATAAAAAAAAGATAATAAATTCTGACCAAGTAGGGTTTATACTAGGAAGGCAAAGTCAAATTTTAGAAAAATCAATCAATGTAATTCACAATATTAACAGAATACAGAAGAAAAACCATATGATATCTCAGTCGATGGAGGGAAAAATGACAAAATTCAATATCCATTTATAATAATAACTCAAAGCAAACTAGGAATACATAGAAACCATCTCGATCTGTTAAAGCATATCTGTGAAATACCTGTATTTAGTATCATTAATAATGGTAAAATATTTAGTTTTTTCCTGCAATCAGAAACAGCATAAGAACATACTATTTACATTAACTTCAAAAACACATCATAGACTTAAGAATAAATCTAACAAAAGGTATACATAACCTCTGCAGTGAAAACAAATTGTTGCTAAGATAACTTTAAAGACAAATAAATGGAGACATACACCAGATTTGAGAGATTTGATATTGTTATCCATTCTCCCTATATTTATCAATGGATTCAATGTAATTGGAATTAAGAAAAAAACAGGATTTTTTTAAAAACTTTTTTTAATGTTTATTTATTTTTGAGCCAGAGAGAGACAGAGCATGACTGGGGGAGGGTCAGAGAGAGGGAGACACAGAATCTGAAGCAGGCTCCAGGCTCTGAGCTGTCAGCACAGAGCCTGATGCAGGGCTCGAACTCATGGAGTGTGAGATCATGACCTGAGCTGAAGTCGGACGCTTAACCAACTGAACCACCCAGGCGCCCCAAATAGGATATTTTTAAAAAAGAGATTGACAAACTTTCTCTAACTTACTTGAGAATTTAAAGTGATCTAGAAGAGCCAAAACACTCATGAAAAGTAAGAACAAGTGGGCACCTGGGTGGCTCAGTCGGTTCAGCGTCTGACTCTCGATGGTCTTCATGGTGGCTCAGGTCGTGATCTCACAGTCGGGAGATCGACCCTCCCATCAGGCTCCAGCATGAAGCCTGCTAAAGATTCTGGCTCTCCCTCTCCCTCTGCCCCTCCCCTGCTCACTCATGCTCTCTCTCTCTCTCAAAATATAAATAAATAAATAAATAAATAAATAAATAAATAAATAAATAAATATAAGGATAAGCAGTGGGATGGATATCCCTTGACTGGAAGACTTTCTATAAAGTTCCAATAAGTAAGACAGGGTGATAGTGTCACAGAGATAGATAAACTGATCAAGAGAGCAGATTAAATAGTCCCAGATATATCCACACATATAAAGTCAATTAATTTTCAACCAAATCAATATGCCAATTCAATTGGAGAAGAGAAAGGGTATATCCTAGGAAGACAGAGTTAATTTTAAATAGTGCTGGGATACCTGATAAAAGTAGAGATCAAAAAATAATCCTCAACCCCTATCTTGCTTACCAACATGCATTAACATTGATCTAAGATGTCTAATAAATCCTAACATTAGCTCGAACACTAAACTGCTAGAAGAAAACATAAGCGAATATCTTTGCAACTTAGGGAAGTCGAAGAACTTCGTGTTTATCCAGAACATGAAAAGCATTGGCCAAAAAGAATAGGCAAGCCACAAACTGGCAAAAATTCTGATTGGTAGATAGATGATAGATACATAGACAGATGATAGATGAAGAATATATGAAGAACCTCTACAAGTGAATTATAAAAAAACAAACAATCCAATAAAAAAACCATGCTCGGACAGTTTAAAAAAGAAGCTACAAATGGCCATCGATGACAAGATTTATTACATGAGAAGAAGCTCAACATCTTAGTTGTCAGAGATACACATACTGGAACCAAAATGAAATACCATTATGTGTCCATGAAGTCAAAAATCAAAATGCCAGTTACCCCAAATTTTGGCAAGCATGTGGGGCAACCGAAATGCTTGGACTTTGTCTACGGCCGAGGAAAATGTTACAGCCACTTTAGTTAACCGTTTCTCTTGTTCTAATCATGCTAAACATACATCTAAGTTGTGACCTAGAAATACACGCCTACATATTTACTCAAGAGAAATGAAAATGTCTGTTCGCAAGAAGACAGGTAAAATACTACCATGCCTCATTCATAGTAGATCAATATTGGAAACACAGCCCACACGTTCACCAACAAAAGATAATGACATTGTTGTATGTTAATACAGTGAACACAACTCAGCAATTCAGGAGTGAATTATTGATAGGGGCAGCATCACGGATACATTTCCAAACACTACTTTAAGTGAAAGAAGGCAGACACAGAAAAATACACACTGTATGAGCCCATGATAAAGCATCTAGAAATAGACCAAACTAGCTATAATGAGAGAAATTTCAAAAGTATTTGCCTCAGGAGCATGGAGGAATTGAGCGGAAGAAGCCATGAGCAGTAGCGTCTGTTAAATGTTTAACAACGAGCGTGGGTGGGGTGAAAGTCCTGATTTATAGCATCTGTTGATTTTCATGCTGTAAATACTCTCAATTTCAAGATTTCCAGCTGCCAAATGACGTGACTGAATGAGGACTTGGGAATGGATATACACAATTGATTCTCACGAGGCATTGCAAGCTGGCTTCAGTACACTGCGGCGTGGGCACGAGGAAAATTTCTGACGATAAAAACATTTTATTTCTTCTTCTGGGATGTGGTTACGAGGGTATATATATGTCAAAGCTCATCATATTCCTTGAAAATGTGAGATCGGTGCATTTTTGTATGCAAGTTATATTTTAATGTAAAAAAAAAGTGATAAGTGCCATATGCTGGGTACAGCGAAATACTTGCCACTGGGATTGTTCCCATTGTAACATTATAGCATCCCAGTATATCCCAGTAGAAGAAACAACTCCCGGGGCGCCTGGGTGCTCAGTCGGTTGAGCCTCCGACTTCGGCTCAGGTCATGATCTCATGGTCTGTAAGTTCAAGCCCCATGTCGGGCTCTGGGCTGACACCTCAGAGCCTGGAGCCTGCTTCGGATTCTGGGTCTCCCTCTCTCTCTGACCCTCCCCCGTTCATGCTCTGTCTCTCTCTGTCTCAAAAATAAATAGACATTAAAAAAAGAAGAAAAGAAAAAGAAGAAGAAGAAGAAGAAGAAGAAACAACTCCGAAATGTAATGGCTTAAATCAGTGGCATTTTGTTCAAGTTTGGGCGGCTTGAAGGCTGGGCGTGGAATCATCTCTCTTGCATTTAAACATCTGGTAGTGAATAACGGGCTGTCGAGGGGACTACTTACCTGTGACCTTTCCATGTGACTTGGGCTTTCTTACAACATGATGCCTGAGTTTCAAGGGTGAATACCAAGAGAAGGAAATCCAAGCAGAAGCTGTATCACCTTTCCTAACCAAGCCTGGGAAGGCACAGTGCATCACTTCCACCACCTTCTACTTGTGGGAGTGGCCACAAGCTTGCCCAGGATCAAGAGACGGAGAAACAGATTTCAACTCCTGACGGCAAATGGCAAAGTTCTAGAACAGTATATACGACTGGAAATACTGCTGTGGCTATTTTTGAAAAATACATCTTGCCACAAGCTATCAGCTGGCCTACTTTACCTCTTTCCTGGACGCAAAATACTTGTCGCTCCTCCAACACCCTCCAAAGTCTTATCCCATTTTGGCATCATATTCGGATTGAGGGCCCAGGGTCCTATTGTCTGAGTCAGATGCAGGGGTAGAGGAGGCTCCTTGGATGTGTTCCTCAAGTACCGTGACTTAAATGGAGTTCTTCTCCATATGAGGACCTAGAAACTAAAGAGAGAAGTTTTCTGAACTCCACACACCTATCCTCAACTGTAGGACAGTCATTAAGATACCGTAATGCACTTACCACTCGTAAAATGGGGAAACTGGAAGCTTCCGATATTTATCGGTTCAAGGTCAATGTGGCATCTTTGCCAAACTTGGTCCTACTTCCTGGGAATGATTCACTATTACCTCTATTGGCTTTGCCATCTGGGATTTGCTTCTGCCCTCTGTGTAATACTTCCCTGCTCTATAAGAAGTGGCTAGTCCTTGAGGCGCCTGGGTGGTGCAGTCGGTTAATCGTCTGACTTCAGCCAGGTCACGATCTCGGGGTCTGTGAGTTCGAGCCCCGCATCAGGCTCTGGGATGATGGCTCAGAGCCTGGAGCCTGTTTCCGATTCTGTGTCTCCCTCTCTCTCTGCCCCTCCTCAGTTCATGCTCTGTCTCTCTCTGTCCCAAAAATAAATAAACGTTAAAAAAAATTAAAAAAAAAAAAAAAGAAGTGGCTAGTCCTTGCTTATAGCCATTCAGGAGTCTGATGCCTTTTTCCTTTTCTTTTCTTTAACATAAACCATAGAAATTCATTCAGATTTCTCTGGTTTTTCCATTAACGCTTAAAATCCCAGGATTCCAACCAGGATACTGCATTTCATTTCATTTTAATGTCTCTTTAGTCTTCGCCAACCTGTGACAGTTTTGCAGTCTGTCTTTCTAACCTTCTTAATTAAAAAAAAAACTGTATTGAAATATAATTCACATATCATACAATTCACCAATTAAGGTATACAATCCACTGGTTTTTAATACATCCAAAGAATTGCATGATCATTGAGGCCCTGTGCTGACAGCTCAGGGCCTGGAGCCTGCTTCGGATTCTGTGTCTCCCTCTCTCTCTCTGCCCCTCCCCCGCTCATGCTCTGTCTCTCTCTCTCTCTGTCAAAAATAAACATTAAAAAAAATTAAAAAAAACAGAAGTGCATGATCATCACTATAGTCCAATTTTATTTTATATTTTATAAAGATAGAAAGTACAAGTGGGGGAGAGGGGGAGAGAGAGAGAAAGAGAGAGAGAGAGAGAACCTTAAGCAGGTTTCCAAGCTGTCAATGTGAAGCCTGATGCAGGGTTTGATCCAACAAACCATGAGATCCTGACTTGAGCCAAAATCAAGAGTCTAACGCTTACCCAACTGAGCGACCCAGGCACTCCTCTCATTACAATTTTGATCTGAATCTCCCTAATGACTAAGTCTTGAGCACATTTTCATGTGCGTGTTAACACTTTGCATATCTTCTTGGGAGAACTGTCTATTCAAATCCTTTGCCCATTTTAAAATTGGGTTATTTATCTTTTTTATTATTGAGTCAAATACGTTCTTTATATGGTCTGGATACAATCCCCTTAGCAGATATATGACTGAAATATATTTCCTCTTATTCTGTGGGTTGTCTTTTAACTTTCGTGATGTATCAAGCCATTTGTATCACGTGGTTCTTAATTTGGTAAAAACGAATTTATCTATGTGTTATTTTGTTGCTGTTGTTTTTGGTGTCATATCCAAGAACCCATTAACAAGGCCAAGGTCATGAAGATTTACTTCTATGTTTTCTTTTAAGCGTTTTGTATTCTTAGCTTTTACATTTAGGTCTACGACCCATTTTGAGACAATTTGTATCTGGTGTATTTTTGCATGTGGTTATCCAGTTGTTCCAACACCATTTGTTAAAAAGATTAAGCGTTTCCATTTGAATTGTTTTGAAAATCTTGTCTCAAATCAATTGACCCTAAATGGAAGGGTTTGTTTCTGGACTCTCTGTTCTATTTCATGGATTTATACATCTATCCTTGTGCCAGTATGACATTGTCTTGATTACTGTATCTTTGTAGTAAGTTTGAAATTGCAGCAATCCCTCTCAAAATAACACCAGCAGAGCTAGAACAAGCAATCCTAAAGCAATCAGAGCTATAACAAACAGTCCTAAAATTTGTATGGAACCAGAAAAGACCCTGAATAGCCAAAGCAATCCTGAAAAGGAAAACCAAACCTGGAAGCATCACAATTCCAGACTTCAGGCTGTATTACAAAGCTGTAATCATCAAGACAGTATGGTACTGGCACAAAAACAGACACATAGATCAGTGGAACAGAATAGAGAACCCAGAAATGGACCTGCAAACGTAAGGCCAACTAATCTTTGACAAAGCGGGAAAGAATATCCAATGGAAAAAAGACAGTTTCTTCAGCAAATAGTGTTGGGAAAACTGGACAGCGACTTGCAGAAGAAGGAACCTGGACCACTTTCTTACACCATACATAAAACTAAATTCGAAATGGATGAGAGACCTAAATGTAAGACAGGAAGCCATAAAAATCCTAGAGGAGAAAACAGGGAACAACCTCTTTGACCTTGACCACAGCAACTTCTTACTTGACATGTCTCCAGAGGCAAGGGAAACAAAAGCCAAAATGACCTCATCAAGATAAAAAGCTTCTGCACAGTGAAGCAAACAATCAGCAAAACTAACAGGCAACCTACGAAATGGAAGAAGATATTTGCAAATGACATCCCAGATCAAGGGTTAGTATCCAAAATCTATAAAGAACTTATCAAACTCAACACCCAAAAAAACAAATAATCCAGTGAAGAAATGGGCAAAGACATGAGTAAACACTTTTCCAGAGAAGACGTCCAGATGGCTAACAGACATGTGAAAAAATGCTCAACATCACTCATTACCAGGGAAATACAAATCAAATAGCCAAACTGTGGAAAGAACCCAAATGTCCATTGACTGATGAATGGATAAAGAATATGTGGTATATATGTGTGTGTGTGTGTGTGTGTGTGTGTGTGTGTATACACACACACATACATACACACATATATATACACATACACACACTGGAATATTACTAGACAATCAAAAAGAATGAAATCTTGCCATTTGCAACAATGTGGATGGAACCAGAATGTATTTATGCTAAGCGAAATAAGTCAGTCAGAGAAAAACAAATATGAAATGATTTCACTCATATATAGAATTTAAGATACAAAACAAATGAACATAAGGGAAGGGAAGCAAAAATAATATGAAAACAGAGAGGGAAACCATAAGAGACCCTTAAATACAGAAAACAAACTGAGGATTGCTGGTGTGGTGTTGTGGGTGGGGCGGAAGGGCTAAAGGGGTGAAGGACCTTAAGAAGGATGAGCACTGAGTCCAATATGTAAGTAATGAGTCACTACATTCTATTCTTGAAAAATAAATATATTTTTATTAAAAAAAAAAAGAGAAATTGCAAAGTGTGAGTCCTCCATTTTTTTTCCTTTTCAAGAGTATTTAGTCTATTTTTAGTCCCTTGGATTTCCATATGAATTTTAACATAAAAGTGAGATTATCGCAAAATATGAGATCCGAGCTTTTGATAGGGATTGCATTGAATCTGTAGATCAATTAACACATCACCATCTTAACAATAGAAAGACTTCCAATCCATGAACATGGGATGTATTTCTATTTGGTTTTCCTTTATTTGGGTTTCCATTGAATTTCTTTCAATGATATTTTGTGGTTTTCAGGGAGTACGTTTTGAACCGTTTTTGTTCAATTTTTTCCTAAGTATCTTACTCACCTTGATACTATGGTAGTAGAATTTAATTATCATTTCATCTTTAGATCATTCATTGCTAGCATAAAGAAATACAGTGGATTTTCATAGATTAATCTTGTGTCATGCCCTGTTTGTTAGTTCTAAGAGCTTTTGGTAGATTCCTTAGTATTTATACTGCAATATCACATCATCTGAAAATAGAGATAAATAGATTATTTCATCCTTCACAATCTGGATGTCTTTTATTTCTTATTCATTCATTATTTATTTACTTATGTATTTATGTTGTCTAATTTTCTTGACCAGATATCAGTACAATAAAAATTGTGAAAGTGGTCATTTTTGACTTGTTCCTGATATTAGGGAAGAAAACATTCAATCTTTTGTCTTAAGTATGAGGTTTTAGCTATGGAGTTTTTACAGATATCCTCTATCAGGTTGAAGAACTTCAATCCTACTCTTAATTTGCTGAGCTCTTTTCTACTTTATGTTTCATTCTAAACATTTCATTGAGGTTGACTCCATGAGACAAAAGTAGCTACATAGCCACAAATTTCTTCGAGAAATTCTACCTTGGGTGTCCCATAAGGCTACTATGAGAAAACACCCTGAAGATTCTTAGAAAATGTGTTTTTTAAACAGACACTACCCTTGAGGCATGGCCTTACTATCATTGGACTAACATAGCTTGCGGAACTCGAGATGCCACCTTAAATTTTTCTGAGGTTTCAGTGTATGGTTGTTCAGTTAGGACATTGGTTTTCTCTTTAGATGAAGCCTTAGTTTTGTCCTTTCGGATGTAGCTCTGGATTTGACCTTTGCTTCGAAACAATTCATTAATTTTAGCATCATTTGCCATTTGGAGAGGCTGGTATTGAGAAACAGCAAGACCTGATTTGTTTAAATTTAACAGATCCTTCTTCAGTGCATTGTTTTCTCCTCACATTATACTATAAAGAACAAGAAGAGGCTAAATAACACCTTTAACACTCTGCCTGGAAATCTCCTTAGCTGCATCACACAGTTCATTAGGTGAAATTTCTATTTCCTATGTCATCATAGGGGATCAAGTGGCTAAACTTTTTGTCACTTTATAACAAGGGCCCCTTTCCTCAAGCTTCCAAAATTGTTTTCCTCACTTTCCTAAAAGCCCTCAGAGACAACCTCCTCAGGGTCATCAGACCTCAGCTAACAGACTCCTCAAGGGTTATCCGACATCAACCCTTTCCTTGGTCCCGAAACCACTTTAGGATGTTGTCGAGAGCTCTCTACCTCCGATACCAAAAATCTGTTCTCGCTATTATGGCTGCGTAACAAGCCACTCTAAATCTTAATAGCTTAAAACAATGTCAGCACTTAGTTTACTCATGAATCTGCAGTTTGAGCAAGGCTCAGCAGGGATCATCCATCTCTTCCCCACAGCAGCTTGAAGAGCGAGAACTAGAGTCATCCGAAGGCTTCTTTGCTCATGTGTTTGGAGTTGACATTGATGCTCAGCTGAAATCTTAACTGGGAATGTCAACCAGGATATATACAGGCACCTCTCAGTGTGGCTTGGGCTTCCTGCCAACATGGCATCTGGGTTCCAAGGTAGAGCCTATGAGAAAGAGAGAGAGAGCAGGAGTGCTAGGCAGAAGCTCTGTCGCCTGTTCTAAGATAACTTTAGAAGTCACACAATGTCACTTCTACCACAGTCTCTATGTTGACACATCGCAAACCTGCCCCGGGCGAAGGAAAGGAAAACAGCCTTTACTTCTCGCATGTAGAGTGGCAAGTTTCCGGAAAAGCATGTTGGATGGAAATATTGTGGTGGCCATTTTTGATGGAAATATCGTGGTGGCCATTTTTGATAACTACAGTCTGCCACAGGAATCAATTCGTCTTTCTTATGGCAATGTTGCCTCGAAAATATCCTTGAAAAAATGTAGAGCTGCATATGAATTAATGGGCAAGGTGAAAGATAGACTTATCTTATATACTTAACATATACAGTTGACCCTTGAACAACTTGGAGCTGAACTGCATGGGTCCACTTATACCAGGATTTTTTTTTTTAAGTGTTGACAGCAAAACCCATAAGACATTTATTACAACTGTCCAGCACCGTCTCCACAGGACCCAATGGAAGGTGAATGGCTCAGAGATTGACCTGCTGTTCTCTGAGTACCCAGGAGGTCTGTGGAGACCATCAGCACTCGTCAAAGGGGCCTGGGACCTGGCTTCAGGTCACCCCGTGTGCTGACATGGTGGTCAGGTCCATTGCCTGGGGCGGAGGGGAGGGCAGCCAGGAGACTGGGGTGAAGCAGAGGACCAGGCCTAGAGAGCAGGACGGTGCTGCACAGACCCCAGGCACAGATCCCTCCGCTGACCCGTGATTCTGCGTATCCAGGCTCCTGGAGGCCAGGCACTCACCTGCGACAATGGCTGCCGCAGTCGTGGGCCGTGGTGCACCGCCAGGCAGACGGGCAACTACAACTCTGTGCTCTTGTCTCCGCCACGGCGGCTGCTGCTGCTACTGATCCAAGGCCCCCAAGCTGTGATCATCGCCGTCGGTCAGGGCAGACCGGCTGGCACTCCTGCCCCCGCCTATTCACAGATTTTTTTTTCAATAAATAGACGATAACGTGCTGCAAATGTATTTTCTCCTTCTGATGATTTTCTTAAAAACATTTTCTTTTTTCCAGCGTACTTGAAGAATACAGTATATAAGACATATTATAACATACAAAAGATGTACTAATCCATTGTTTCTGTTATCAGTAAGGCTTCTTCTGGTCAACAGTAGTCAAGTTGCAGGGGAGCCAAAAGTTGTTGAGTTTGGATCACAGAGATCAATTGTGCAGGCGCGTGCACAATTTTTTCCCACCTTTTATTATTCAGGTCACTTATTAGAATCTGGGCTGGACTGAACTTTTTTATCCTGAATTTTTTGTTTGTTTGTCCATAATGTGCCTCTGGTTTCTGTCCCTGTGTCATTTCTATGGATGTCCCTTGCAGAAGCAAGAAATTGGACAGAGGCAAATCACTGAATCAGTCAAGAGATAGGCAAGGTTTGGGGTATTACATGAGATTGCTCAATACGTCATGACCTTTTTCCTACAGATGTGGACCTTCGAACAAGTGTCCTTGCTTGCACAGGAGGGAAAAAATAAGCCATGACTGTGGATCGAGAACAGAGAGAGAGATGGCTCTATGTCTCCAATTTGACTTACTACACGCCATCAGGATTCATTGGCATGCGTCTGCATTGTGCTCTCTGCCCATGACCAGCCTTTCAAGAACTAAGTGCCAGTAGGAAGGAAAGTATACACAGTAACTGGTGGGCATTAATCAAGGCCACACTGGGCTGCTTCCAGGGGAACACATGTCTAATGGCCACAGAAAGAGGAGAGAATAGAAATCAATCTGCTTAATGTTATTCTCGCCTCTGTCAAGAGATGAAGAGATGGGCTTATCATGCTTTGAAATGTAATGCAAACTTGGAAATCAGGATAGTGGACAGAATGAAACAGAGAGAGATTTGATTCTTTCTGCTCTCCAAAGCTCCCTAAAAGAGCCAACTTCCCATTCGGCAGACCATGTCAATAAGGCTGTATTTTCCTACTGTGTTTTCATAATGGTATCATGAGCGTGGTGTTGTCATCACCATTAGAGAATGACAGGCATCCCTTGGTACCAGTTCTGTGATGTTATGATTCTTGGGCACAGACGTTGATCCCAGCCAGAATATGGAGGCAGGAAGCATGGAGACAATCACTCCAAGGAAGGCAAAGCAAATCCCCAGATGTCATTTATGTAGGTAGTGGCCAAGGGATCAGACCCCATAAGTGTCTTTTCTTGCTTGGATCAGCAGAATGATGTTGGGTAGGTGGGTGGGAAGGGGAACATTAAACTGAGAACCAGGTTTGGCTTCATGACTCTACCACTAACTCACATCCTCAAATGAGGATATTGTGTCCCATGCTCTCTGAATTATTCCCCAGTTCTGATATTCCCTTCTTCATGGTCCCAACCTTGCCCCTGAGGAGCATAGCTTTTATCTAGGCTCCCCAACTAAAGAGACGGCCCAAACTGTTGTATCTTGTGCTATGTAAAGTTTTTATCTTTAGGGATTCTGATGTTACCACCAGAAACAGGCTTCTTGCAAGACAATCCTACAAGCAGGCTAATGTCAGAATTAACCAAAGGAAAAGGTCTGATGGAGAGTGCTTGGTGAAGAATCTGCTAGCTAACAGTTTGGGATGTGGCATATGCTTGCCCTGGAAGAGACAGGAACGTCCTGGAAAAGCAGCACATTTGTTGCAAAGCTCTGGAGATCCCACTTCCCTTCCAATGTTTGCATATTTTTTAATTAAATTATTTTCCATCCTCGGTGAGAAAAGTATGTGAGGTTATGGAGGAAATAGTTGGTCAGTTTGTTCCCCAGTTCCCAGTTCAGCTTCTGGCCAGCTCGTCCTTTTGGGCAGGCCACCCCCTCACCTCCCCGCGTTTAGCGGTTTCATCTGTAAAACGCGACTGCCTTTCTCACGGAGATACGAATTTTACATTTTTCAATGAAATCTTAGAGGTGAAATTCTTTGAAAATGGGATAGTGGAACACAATTTTGAGGTGCTGCTAGCGCTGGCTTATTAGACTTCTCTGGAAACGCCTAGATTAGTTTGGCTCAGCGTTGGGTGTTTTTCAGGTACAGAGAGATTCAAAGTCAGAGATTTTCGACTTCCAAAGCAACCTAAGCACTTAGGTCTCAACTGCATGAAGCCGGCACCACAGAGGAAACTGCAAAGGTGGGGACTCCCTGCAGAGTCTAGCTTTTTCAAAGGAAATAATGAGCTATTCAGTTACTATTCTGTGGGCTTACAAATTTTTTTTTTTTTGGAAAATGTTAGTTCAACCACTATTACTGAAAAATGCTCACTGCTCAACTTGCCTGCTGCAAATTAAGCCACCAAACAATTCAGTGCTACTGTGGATCCTGGAGACCAGAATGTTTTAAAAAGCATCAACTTCTTGGGTACCTAATCACATTTGAAAATAAAAATGAAGCTTCTAACTGAGCCTCAGAGCTCTTCTTTATATTCTGAGCCTTTCTTTCTTCCAGGGCTGGGACACACAGCTTAGAGCTACTCGGTCTTTGTCCATGGCTGGTCTTGCACCTTCCTCCTTTTCCTTGGACACTCATAGCTCAGCAAGGGAAAAGGGGTGGGTGTGGCTGGTTTGCATTTTGCCAAGGATCTCCCCTCCGCACTGAGCAGTTATCAAACATAGAAACTGGGTTCAGGTGAGCATACAGGAAGTGTTTACTGAATACTCACTATCATCCCAGTGCCACGTTGGGTTAGTGAGGACACCAAATAAGGTGTCATGGCTTTTGTTGTTTGTAAGAAGGAATAAAAGCTTTTGAAGAGGTAGAGAGGATTAGCTGCTGAAGCTCCTGAATGCATCTCTCTGGCCATACTGGCCTGTTTTCCTGTTTCTGTGCACATTGGAGAACTGCACCGCCATTATCTACATGTTGTCTCTGTGACTTCAGTGTCTTATTCGGGCTCTCTATTTCCTCTTACACCTTTAGCCCATCTTACCCTCACTCCTTAGCAGGTTGACCCACTCATCTCCTCTCCTTGACTTCCTTGGTGCCTCCAAATTTCATCTCTGTTTCACTCTTTCTTACCCCTCAGCTCAGGGGGGTGTTCTGGCCGGTCCCCAGTTCTGTCTCATTGCCCATAGGACAGGAGTTTTCTTTGTTCAATGAGTTCTTTGATATTACTATCTCCTGTAGTCAGGTGCACTGTGATTGGAGCAATTTCTGATACCCTAACAGGAAGCTAAACCCTAACATAACCATTTACTGGTGGAATTTTTCATTGAGCAAGCAATTCAGTGTTATATATTCAGAGATATAAAATGACTAAAACCTTTGACCTAGAATCCCACGTGTAAAAATCAACTCTAAAATATTGTTTCTTAAAAGGTAATTATCTTATTGGTGACAATATCCAAATGGGGTTAAATAAACTGCTTGAAACATAATGTAGACTTTGATAAGTTACTCCCTAAATATTTGTTTAATAAAGGAATAATTTGAAAGGTTGTGAACAAAGGTCAGATGTCCATGCTTGATTTATTCCCTTTCACTTTCACCCTTCTATGGAAATGCCCATGAAAAAAGCAGAACCCAGTCAGATCACCAAAAAACCAATGAAATAATTCAATGATACCATTCAAACTAATGTAAATTTCTTGGAGGGAATACTCCTAGTCTAGTGTGTCCAGCCGAGAAAGAAAAGCTACTCAGACACCGTGACATAAAACAACTGATCAAAAAGAGAGTGGGTTTTGAGCTGCTCATGCATTTTACCTCGACGTTGAAGATACGGAGTCCAAGCTACAGCCAAATAGCCTGATGGCCTCTCTCCTACTACAGGGGCACTGACTTTTGAGATGCCTAAAGATACGATCTTCATCAAAGCTCCTTCTCTCATCAGTACTTGTTTCTGAAACTCTTTGGAAGCCTCCAACTTGCAGCCATGCAAAATGGCTGAAGATGAAAATGGAGGTTATGCGTCGTGGCAGGAGAAATATATTCTCATATGTGTAAGAGCCCAAGAAATATTCCGCCCATGTATCTTTCCTGAAGGAGTTATTCTACGGCATAATCCAGTTGACAAACATATAAATCCAATGGTGGGAACTCAAGAAAGAAGTCAGAGGATAAGAGGATTGCATGCACAGTGGAGTTGGTTGAAATATTTATTTAGTTGTATATCTGACCAAAAAAAAAAAAAAAAAAAAATAAGGGCCAAAGTAAGAACTGTTGGAAAGAGTGGTGCCAAACAAAAATGATGCCTGGTTGATAACTTCACATTATGGTAGAAAGATTGTACAATGGGGAATGGATGGAAGTCAAATTGTGCTGAATTTCTTCTTTTATATTAAGATGAGTTAGCTTTTTGGTTCAAACTATTCGAATTACGAGGATAAAGTAACCAAAAGCTTGTCAATTCAAGAATTTGAGGGCAGACATGGGTTTTAAATGATACAATTAACAAAAAATTAATGAGTTTTAATTACCATAAAGCAGATTTTAATCACTGGAAAACTAATGCTCCTTTCCAAGTGTCCATGAAACATTTACCGAAGGTGACTGAAGACAATAATAATAAATTCCAAAGAGCTACCGTTAAAAGATCTTCTAACGTGTGTTTTCTCTTTTCAGCCCCCCATAATCAAAGTCTTCAAGTAAAATCATACCTACTGATGGTATTCTAAACCTCAGTGAGCATATGCCACCTCATTTTTACACTCACTGTGATTCCCAGCATCAGTGGTTTGAGAGTTTTTGAGTATGGACTCAGCTTTGTTAAAAAGATTACATCAGAGGGGCACCCGGGTGGCTCAGTTGGTTAAATGTCAGACCGGGTCAGGTCACCATCTCACCCTTCGTGAGTTGGAGACCCCGTGTTGGGCTCTGTGTTGACAGTTCAGAGCCTGGAGCCCGCTTCGGATTCTGGGTCTCCCTCTCTCTCTGCTCCCCACCCCCTTCCTGCACGCTGTCTCTCTCTCAAAAATAAATAAACATTTAAAAAAATTTTTTTAAAAATAAGATGACATCAGAGGGGCACCTGGGTGGCTCAGTCTGTTAAGCATCCTATTTCAGCTCGGGTCATGATCTCATGGTTCATGAGTTTGAGCCTCGCATCCGGACCCTCTGTTGTCATCACAGAGCCCACTTAGCATCCTCTGTCTCCCTCTTTCTCGCCTCTCCCTCACTAGCTCTCTCTCTCTCTCTCTCTCAAAAATAAATAAACATTTGAAAAAACTACATCAGAATATCAAGCTTCAACTTGGTTTCAGCTAAGATTTTCATCACTTTGCTAGGAAGCGTGACAATATACATCCACAGATACAAAGGCAGTTTGCAACCATTGAAAACTCTTTTTCATTGACTTCACTGGGGATCCATTAGGAAGATTAGAGGCAGGATATCAGACCCCAGGGAGACCCTTTGTGTTGCAGGCTTGGGGGATACGAGTAGCCTTTACTCTTATCAACATTACTGCAGAAAACATGCAAAGCCCTGTCCAGATTCTTCTCCCTATGGAACAAAGGACTTAAGCTGCTGGGAGAAGGTGGTAAGTCCTATCTTCTCCAGAGCACAGGAAGCCCACCCAATAGACCAGGGAGCTGGGGTTTTTTTGAGACTAAAGCTAAACCAAGACCACAGAGCAAGTCCCTCTGGGCCCCACCACCAAGCTGATAAGCATCAAATAGTAACAAGTAAGAGCAGTTTACTGCCTGGACGGTCAAGAACATGGAGAGAGAACTTCTCTGAGGTGCAGATTCACAGGGAAAACCTGAGGCTGAAGGCGATAAAGAAACATTAAAAAAACCCACCAGCAACCAAGACTCCACCGTAATCATAAGGTAGGGTTAGAAGAATTTGAAGCCAGTGTTTTACTGAGGGTGACTTTCACAACAAATCCCAAACCTTGAGTATCTCAGCACTTGACTACCTTGACCCAACTCCCCTCACTGAAAGTCCAGTAGAAGAGTGTGCCCATTTCCAGGCATAAACACTATTTACTTGAATCCCAACTGTCTTGTACTCAATTTCTGGCTTTTATCACAGAATTATAAGAAACACAAGAAAGAACACACACACACTCATACACACGACGCAACACTGTCAAGAATCACAGCAATGAACGGAACCGCATATGGATAAGACCTAGATGGTAGAACTATCGGACAAGTGATTTTAAATAATTCCGATTAATATGTTAAATGATCTACTGCAAAAGAAGACAGTGTGTAAAAACAAATTTTAGCAGGGATATGAAAACCAGAAGAATCAAATGAACATGCTAAAAATATTAATAGTAAAAGTCATGGTAAGAGATAAAGAATGACATCTATAGGGTTATTAGTACTCTTGGCACAGCTGGGGAAAGGTGTCAACTTGAAAATAGCTCGATAAAAATCACCCAAACCATCATTTTTATTTTGTTGCTAAATCTCCCAGGTTTGGCCAGTGAGAGCCCCTTCAAGACGGCTGCTCCTTCTGACATGATCTTATCATTGTGCATTAGTCAGGGTTCTCCAAAGAAACACACCGACAGGAAGTGTGGAAGTGTGCGTGTGCGTGTGTGTGTTTGTGTGTGTACATGAAGAGAGAGAGAGAGAGGAGGTTGGGAGTTTCCTTTAAGAAATTGGCTCATACATGGGGCGCCTGGGTGGCGCAGTCGGTTAAGCGTCCGACTTCAACCAGGTCACGATCTCACGGTCCGTGAGTTCGAGCCCCGCGTCGGGCTCTGGGCTGATGGCTCAGAGCCTGGAGCCTGTTTCCGATTCTGTGTCTCCCTCTCTCTCTGCCCCTCGCCCGTTCATGCTCTGTCTCTCTCTGTCCCAAAAATAAATAAACGTTGGAAAAAAAAAATTAAAAAAAAAAAAAAAAAAGAAATTGGCTCATACATTTATGGATTCTGGTAAACCCATAGTCTCCATGGTAGATTGGCAGTCTGAATACTCAGAGAAGAGATGATGTTGTGGTTTCAGTTTGAAAGCCAACCACTGGCAGAGTTCCCTTTTCTTCCAGAGAAGTCGGTCGTTTTCTACAAAAGCCTTCAACTGTTTGGATGAGGCCCACCTATATTACGGAGAGTAGTTTGCTTTAACCAAAGTCCATTGGTTTAAACAATCTTACCTAAAAAAAATAACTTCACAAAAACATCTAGAATAATGTTTGACCAAATATCTGGGTGCTATGGCCTAGACACATTGATATATGAAATTAGCTATTATAGATCCTTTGAGCTCTATATTGTTTTTTAGCACAAGGTGAAGTTTTGGGTTTGTGTTTTCTCTTCGCTCTCCCTGGAGACAGCCATTTCTCCAAGTAACCCTGTTTCATTTTATTTAGAAATTTATTTAGCATTTAGAAATCAAGATCTGGATCCCATGGATGATTTGTGCTTACTGGTACTGAATGAGCTTCTAGGCCCTCCAGCTGAGAGAGCTAGTAAATATATAAGTGTAGACACACACACACACACACACACACACACACACACACACACACAGAGGGGGATGGAGGGAGAGGGAGAGAAAGAGGATTATAAAGCAATTATAAGATATTAAAATGAGGGAGTTTGGGTTAATACGCACCAAAATTCTTTGCCTTATTTTCTTTTTAAAAGACCTTTAAAATATCATTTATTTCATTTTAATGTTATTTTCAACTTTTCTCTGCAATGGACATAATTTATTGGTGCAGTGATAAAGTGTAGGTAGGCTCAATTTGTTTCTCAGCTTTTTTTATTGTTGATTTGCAAACACAGGAATTTCCCAGGTGAAATCTGAAACTGACTCCCCTTCACAGAGGACACGGGGGATGGAAGAAAGAGGTGGACCATTCCAGACTGGTGGGTGGTAGGTTTAATAAGCAAGAAAACTCACCTATGCAGCTTTCCTTGAGCAGCTGCTAGACAAATACATCTTCAAACCCATTGGCCAGAAGCTTAAAAGTCTATAGAGGCCTTAACTGCATTCAGTCACATATTCATCCAGATGGTCTCAAGAACACATTGAGCCTTTCCCAAGGCTATGTCCTTAGAAAGGTTCCCATTGCAGGGACGGTGGGTAGAACATACATTGCAGGGACAGGAGAGGGAGTGAGAAGCCTCCAATTGTCTTAAGTCCCATCTGAGGGTCAACTGGTGGTCACATCCTCTCGATGATCTCTTCCAACATTTATCCTTTTATTGAAATATACTGACATACAATACTGTGTAAATTTAAGGTGTACAACATGTGAATGTGATTCCCACTGTAAAGATAATTAGCACCTCTATCACATTACATAATTACCCTTTCATTTTAGTGGTTGGAATAATTAAATTCTAGTCTCCTAGCAAGTTTGATAATTATGATATGATGTTGTCTACGTTCACTGCACTGTGCATTATCTCTCTAAAACTTCTTTACTACTCATTCTGAGTTTGTAGCTTTAAACAATACCTGTCTTGAACCCTTGCCCTCCATCTCTGGTAACCACCTTGTTATTCTCTGTTTGTTTGGTTTTTTTTATTACAAGTTTGGCTTATTTAAATTCCACATATAAGTGATATCATATAGTACTTGTCTTTCTCTGTCTGACTCATCTCACTTAGCATAATGTACTCAAGGTCACAAATGGCATTCTCTTTTCATGGCTGAATAATATTCCATTATGTACACGGACCACATTGTCTTTATCCACTCATCTGTGGATAGACACTTAGGGTGTCTGCATATCATGACTATCATAAATAATGGTGCCATAAACATGAAGGTGTAGATATCTTTTTGAATTAGTGTTTTGTTTTCTTTGGATAAATAGCCTGAAGTGGAATTGTTGGATCATATAGTAGATCTATTTTAATTTTTTTGATAAACCTTCCTAGTCTTTTCCACAGTGGCTATGTAAATTTACATTCCCACCAACAGTGCTCAAGGGTTTCCTCTTCTCCATATCCTTGTTATCTCCACTTGTTATCTCTTGTCTTCTTGGTGATGGTCATTCTGATAGGTATGAAGTAATATCTCATTGTTTTGATTTGCATTTCCCTAGTGATTAGTGATGTTAAACATCTTTTCATGTATTCATTCGTTATTGTCTTCAGAAAAATATCTATGTAGTTCCTCTATTTTTAAATAAGATTGTCTATTTCTTAGTTGTTGAGTTTTATGAGTATTTTACATATTTTGGATATTAATTTCTCATCTGACATATGACTGCAAAACTTTTCTCCTTTTCTGTAGGTTGTCTTTTTATTTTGTTAATTGCTTCTTTTGTTATGCAAAAAATTTTAAGTTTGATACAGCTTTATTTGTTGATTTTTGCTTTGTTTGTGTGTGCGTGCTTTGGGGGTTATATCCAAAAAATCATGCTAAGACAAATGTCAAAAAATTTCTTCCTTATATTTTCTTCTAGGATTTTTGTAGTATCAGGTCTTATGTTTAAGCCTTCGATCCATTTCAAGTTCATTTTTGTGGAGTGGTGCAGGATAGGGACACAATTTCATTGCTCTGCATTGTTTAACCATTTTCCCCAGCACCAGACTATTCTTTTCCATTGGGTGCTCTTGGCTCCCTTGTTGAATATTAGTAAAACAGGAATTTAATTCTGGGCTCTCTATTCTGTTCTGTTGGCCTATGTGTCTGTTTCTGTGTCAGTACCATATTGTTTTCATTACTGTAGCTTTGCAGGATACTTTGAAATCAGAGAGTATAATACCTCTAGCTCTGCTCTCTTTCTTCAGGATTACTTTGGTTATTTTGGGGTCATCTGTGGTTCGATTCAAATGTTAGGATTTTTTTTTTTTTATTTACGTGAAAAATTCTTTTGTTATTTTGATGGGGATTATGTTGAACCAGTAGATGGCTTTGGGTAGTATGGACATTTTAACAGTACGAATTCTTCTAATCCGTGGACACAGGATGTGTTTGCATCTGTTTGCGCTTTTGATTTCTTTCAGCAAAATCTTAGAGCTTATGATGTACAAATTTTTCGCCTCTTTGGTTAGACTGATTCCTAAACATTCTACTGTTTTTGATGTTATTGTGACTAAGATAGTTTTCTTCATTTCTTTTTCAGTTTTTAACCTTAGTGTATAGAAATGCAACTGATTTCTGTATGTTGATCTTGTATTGTGTCATTTCACTGATCCGCTATCTTAACTTTTAAAGAATAAAATTATTTCAAAATTGTAGGCTTAAAAAATAAGAACACATCAAAGATACCCTCAAATAGTATCTCTGCTATTATTTTATTTGCAACGAGGCAATAATATGGCATATCTCCCTTCTCACTCTAAAACAGCACGGTCTTCCACATTGGGTATTTCCCACCCTTTCGTGGACCACTGGAGAATCAGAAGTCAGTGGTTTTAAATGGCTTTTCAGACTCTTCCCTGGCCTGCTCCAACAGACCAAAGCCAAATGCGCACAGCATTCTGGCAAGTCTCTGCACTTCAGCTGCTCATCTATCTTCTTCTAAAACACGGATTCTCAGGTTTGCTGAGAATTATCTGGAAGGCTTTTAAGAAATACCGATACTCAATCCATGACCCCCCAATTCAAAATTAATTGGCGCGTGTAGAGCATATACCCTCTATAGGGGATTCTAATGTGGAGTCAGCATTAAATACTGCTGCTGTAAGGCATCGTCACAATCATACATCATCCAAGCCTCCTGAGCCATCCATCTACCATCCCCAAAACCATAAACATCCATAATGTGACCAATCTCCTACCTCTCCCTGCCCGCCCCCAATTTCCATTGTGCCTTGTGAAATGTATGGACTTTTGTCAATGGTCTTTTCTATATCCCTCACCTCTTCGTTGGTTTCTTCGAATTGCCGAACTGAAAAACGGCACCCTCTTTCAAGGGCTATCTCTTCTCTCACACTCCGTGAATTAGAAAGAGATAGGTATGCTCTTTGCTCTCCAGTACTTCGAAAACCTTCTTTTCTTTCTTCTCTCATTGAATTTCAGGCCATCAGATTTCACCACCTCCCCCTCTTGATTGGTCTTGTCATTCCTCAATTCTTGAAATTTTCCGTCACCGACTCGTTATTTTTTTCCTTCATCTTGCCCCCTATTGCCATTAGTGGTGATGTCAGGGTCTTTTGCTGGTACTGACTCTTTCATTTTCATTCTTACCTTCCACCCCCGGTATGAGGCATTCATTTCCATTTTCATGGTGGAAGCCAAGTCCTTGTACCAGGTGGACTTTGGACCTACAATCTTTGGGCAGATATCAAAAAACAAACAAACACACAAACAAACACACAAACAAAAAAACAGATTCCTATATCAATGTTTCCTGCTTGCACCAGCTTTCCACCATCAGAGTGCTACTTAAACCTAAGTCTGTTCCACCTGAAGGCCACATTCAAGAAAGATTAAAGGAGAGTAGGCCAGGATTGGTGTCTGTCTACGAGTAAGCTCAGCCCTTAATTTTTTTAAGTTTATTTATTTATTTTAAGAGAGAGAGAGAGAGAGAGAGAGAGAGAGCAGGGGAAGGGAGAGAGAAGGGAGAGAGAGAAAATCCTAAGCAGGCTCCGCACTGTCTGTGCAGAGCCTGATGCAGGGCTCGAACTCACAGACCGTGAGATCATGACCTGAGCCAAAATCAAGAATCTGACATTTAACTGGTTGAGCCACTCGGGCCCCCCCTTAGTTCAGCCTTTATAAGGAAAGAAATTCTTACCCTGATGGGTTCTTGCATCTCTAAGTGCTTTTTACTGGCTTCTATTGTTTCTTTCTCTACAGATCTCGTATCATCTGAAGCTCTTCTCTGTATTTTCATGCACTTTTTTTTTTCGGGTTTTGATTCAGCATGTTTCATTCTTTTTCAGTTTCCCCAATACGAATCTTATACTGTTATTTACTAACAAGTAGCCTGTCTTTTGCTAAATATGGCCATTTGTTCTAGAGAGAAATAAACCAAGATGGTCTGTATAATATGTATTTCAGTATTTGTTCTGTTTTTCCGTGCTCACTGAATAAGGAGGCAAGGATAAGACAAGGCAGTCTTTAACTTCTTAAGGCTGAAGAATTGTAGTTGGGCAATACAAAAGATATATACTCAAAATTGTGAGGTTTGGTGATATATTGCCAATGGGGGATATTGCAGCTACAGAAGTATTTAAAATCCGAACTGAGCCAGGAGTCATTTGAGTTCTAGCATCACCATTACCATTAATTAATGGTGTGATACTGGGCAAGCCATTATACCATCTAAACCTCAGTTTTCTAGCTGTAAAACAAGGAAAGTAACAGCTCTGTTCACTGTCTGATAAAATACGGGGTGGGAGAAGAGGTTGTTGCAGAGGCCAAATTAAAAGTCCTGGAGAGTTCTTGGAAAACAGGTAAGAGCTGTTCAAATAGTTTTCTGAATTTGTTGTTGGTGTTCGTGTTGTCACTGTTTTTCAAACAGAGGGCAGGGGTTTCGTCGGTATATAATTCTGTTCAGAATCAGGGCACGGATTCAGGATTTTCTTGGTCTCTTCTAATAGCAGGATGGAAGAGGAGATAAGAGTCACGGTATCTAAGGGAGCTCTGCCATTTTCTGTGTCCCTGACCCCACCCCACAGCCTCCATCTGACACATCAATGCAACAAGAGTTTTCTGTCCCCAGAAAAGAGACCCCTGGGGCCCCCTTCCCAACTTCCTGAAGCACAACTCATTCTCGGATGAACTTTTTTCCTCTCTCGCTAGCAAGCCTAATATCACAAACAAACTAAATTTGGAATTCGTTTAAAGGTTTAAATCCCTAAACCAACCAACTAGCTGTCTTCATCACGTGTGCGCAAATGGTCAGGATTAAAATGATTTATAGTACAGTTCTCCCCCTCGGTTAGCCCTGTTTGGTTGTAGTTCCCACCTAATAAAAGTCAAAAGCAAGGGCTTTCCTAATGCTGTATTCGCTTTCAGCCCAGCAGGAAAAAAAAAAAAAAAAAAAAAAAAACCATCTTTCAGCTGGGAAGCTACTGTTCCATAGTGGCTGCTTCGGGGAATGTTATTCTAATATGTTTTAACTCAGAGATGTTAGCTATCTTATGTTAAAAAAACGTTATAAGAGGATATTTAAGAAGTCTATAAATTAGTATTCATTGTGGCATTAAAGATGCTAATTTTTAAGGAGGAAATAATGTATGGCATTCTGCGAGAATTCTATATGACCATTTTACTGCAGCAGAGTTGTGGAGATAAAGAGCGTTGTTGCTTTCATGGACTCTAACTCTCATTTATGAAGGGAAATACACTCGCCTGTCTTTTACCAGAGGAGATGCAATTGTTATTCATGTTGAGAAAGAGGTTTATTAGCAGTTTTGTCATAGAGACTCGGAAATAAAGGCATTTGGGTTATTACAAGATATTAATTATGAACGTCAGCCAACGGCAGTCGTGTGCTTCTTTGTGGTATAGGGCACAAAATTATCTGCTGATTTGCTGGATATTTAGAGGCCCAGCGGTTTTGGCCTGAGTTCACAACTTTCATCACGTGTAGAAACACCCATAGATCGTTTAGATTATGCGAGCATGTTTCTATGTAACGTGTTTTCCTTGACGGATACATAGCCAAGTTTCTTTATCTGTAGACTATTCCATTATGGGTTTTTTTTTCCCCCTCCCAAGTGACAAAAGAATTTTTGAGTTACTGTTCATAGTTATTTACTCAGGGGGCATTGACTGAGTAATTTTTATGTGCTGGGGACTCTGCTTAGATCTAGGAATAAATTTACAGATAAGAGGGATTTTTGCCCTCTTAAAGCAGGAAAGACAGACAAGGCAATTGTAACACACGGTGTTACCTCTTAGGACGTGGGCGTGCAGATCATTAGGAAGCATACAGAAAGGGCGTCAGACTTAGATCTGAGGATCAGGAAAGGTTTTGAAGAGGGACTGCCTTTAAGATGAGTCCCAAAGGATGTGTAACAATTGGCCAGGTAAAGACGGAGAGAGAATAAGGCTGTGGGGAGACACAGAAATGTGAAGGAAGGCCCGGAGCCCAGAGAGGGCTATGTGGTGATCAGCTTAGGAACCAAAGTTCCCTGTAGCGGGAACGTCAGTTTTGGATACAGCGGTGGGTGGGGACAAATGAGGCCGATAGAGATGAGTGGGAGGCGGTCTTGCAGGGGCGCATGCACCCTGTGCGGTAGTTCGGGCTCCATCTTGGAGTCGGGAGGGTTTTAGGCAAGGGAGTGAAATGATCAAGGAGCCTGCATTGTGGGAAATGGATTGGGATGTGACAAAACGGGAAGTAGTTAGGAGGTTACTGCAATAATTTAGACACAAGCGCGGTCAATTGTGTGGCATAAAAGCTGGTGGCTTTTACTTTCTGCATGACTTGGGAATGGCGTATTTGAGAATGAGAAGAAAGGAGAGGCGGTGTTCAGAGATTTAAGAATCATAGAAGCAAAAAAAGGGGGGCGCTTGGATGGCTCAGTCGGTTAAGTGTCCGACTTCGGCTCAAGTCATGATCTCGCGGTCCGTGGGTTCGAGCCCCACGTCCGGCTCTGTGCTGACAGCTCAGAGCCTAGAGCCCGTTTCAGATTCTGTGTCTCCCTCTCTCTCTCTGCCCCTCCCCTGTTCATGCTCTGTCTCTCTCTGTCTCAAAAATAAATAAATGTTAAAAAAAAAATTAAAAAAAAAAAAGAGGTCTGACTAGGGAGACAGGAGGTCCAATGGGAAGGACTGAAGGAACCATTGGTGACGAAGGACATAAATTTACAGTGGCAATACCTGCATGGCTGTATGCTTTCTTCATGATCCTCTAAAGCATATGTGCAATATATTAGCAGTGAACAGCTGAACTGATCTGTAAGAACATCGGATGAAGAGATGAACAAGGGAATCTAAACTGGGCAAGAAAGCAAGAAATTATAAGGACCCCACATTGGGCTCTGTGCTGCAGGACGGAGCCTGCTTGGGATTCTCTCTCCCCCTCTCTCTGCCCCTCTCCCACTCGCACTGTCTCTGCCTCTTGCAAAATAAATAGATAAACTTAAAAAAAAATTTTTTTTTAAAGATACGTAAGGCAATGACCTATCACAAAGGCTAAGACATCGTTGGTGACTAAAATGTCACTGGAAATAAACTAGATGGAGGAAATTTTTAATTTGAAACTCCTCTCAGGGAGGAGAGAACTTACCGCGAGTGAGAAGTCTGAGCCGTGAAAGAGATGAGATCTACCTATATTTATTCTATATTTCTTTGCCTTGTCTTTCTGTCTTTCCTTCTCCATGACGCTAACTAAGGTTGGTGACTTCGCCAGGATTGGGGCCAGGAGGGGAAAGAAAGATAAGGAAACAGAAAACGTCTTACTGGTGAACTAAGCAGAAGCCTGAGGCTCTTCCTAATTCTTTCCTCTCTCCTCTCACAGGTTTTCCACCCACCTCATGATGGAAGTTTCTCCCTGATTGCTCTTGCTCCCTCTTCTTTTACCCTTCATAGGAGTTTTCTCAATTAAGTACCTTACACTTTTGATCTCACCTTGTCATGGGCTTTTTGGAGGACGTGACTGGCAACATCACTTCCCAAAAGTAGCTACCGCAGGCTGCCTCTTACTCTTCAGAATTTACAGGCATGAGTTCCATCCATCACGGACGCACGTTCCACATCCAGCTTCCTAATGGTCTTCTGTCACAGGGGACCCGGGACAGGGTTTGATAAGATATGGGAAGACATGAAGACACGGAAGTGAGTGTCATGAAGGGGGACATTTGTTGTACTCACAGATGGTTAGAAAAGAAGCACAGCATGCCCCGCGGTGCCACACGGGAAAGCCCCAGGGTCGGTCAGGAGGCAGAGGGAGTGAGGGGAAAACACGCTCACGAGTCTCTACTGTGATTTCTGCTGGAAGAAACAAGCCAGGAAGAACAAGCAGGCTTAGGATCAGCTAGTTTGAATAACTGAAGTGGGCTCTGGGGTGTAGGAATTTCCTTTAGCTGTCAGGTACCTGGTCCTTGGGGTGAGTAAGGCAGGGAATAGTGGCCAGAAAGAGAGAGTATGATAAACAAGGTGGTTGGGGGGGGGACAGGCCGGTTTGCATGTGAAAAGCCCGTTGCCACATGAGTTGTTTGCTGTCTCTCGGGGAATTAGCAGCCTTGAGAGGGACAAGTGTCCCTCCGGTGTCAGCAGGGCCTCAAGATGTCAAAGAGTCAAAATACAGAGAACAAAAAAGACACGATTAACACATCTTCTTGGAAGTCCTCACTTGTCTTGAGGTAAAGAGTAGGAACTCTCCCATACCTGCTCCATTGTGTGTGGGAAAGTGAGGGGAGAGCCCGTCCACAAATTCTCCCTCTACGTCACTCCTTTCTATTCCCCTTACTCTCCCCAATCTCTTTCATAGACCACAGGGGAAGATCATAAAATATGTTTTTTGAAAATATGTTTTGTTTGTGAAACCGACTTTAGGTCAGATCCTATGCAAATCCCATATAGGTGGTCTGGAACCTTCTTTGATCTTAAGCCAAACCCAACATGAACCATGGTTTCCTTAGGTGAGGAATGCTGTTTTCCAGGGGCGCATGGGTGGCTCAGTCGGTGAAGCGTCCAACTAACTCTTAGTTTCGGCTCAGGTCATGATCTCACTGTTTCATGAGTTCGAGCCTGGCATCAGGCTCCGCGCTGACAGCATGGAGGCTGCTTGGGACTCTCTCTCTGTCTCTCTGCCCCTCCCCTGCTTGCACTGTCTCTGTCTCTCTCAAAATAAGTAAATAAATTAAAAAAAATTTTTTTTAAGGAATGCCATTTTCCATTCCATGTGAAAATCTTCCCTATTTTCAAAGTTTCAACTAAAATTTCATCATGCTTACAAACTTTTCTTTAATTGCATTGCCAGATATACCTTCACCTTCCTCTGAATCCTCATAGATCTTTACTTTCCATTTTGAACTTCACCTTTCGACATTGACATCTCTTCGACCAGTTAACTGTTAGCCTGATTTTGATTTTGATCTTGTAGTACGTCATATCATTGCAGTAAGTCATGTGCTAGGAGCTTAGAGAACATGTTTGCCCTGAAAATTCAGGGAATTATCTTCAGGAGTCTAACCCCCATTGTGGTCCCTAGATGTCTTAGAAGAAATAACACAGGGATCTTTTGATTTGGTGATCAAAACCCAAGACACTGAGATGCAAATTCAGATAAGCAAGAATGCATAGGATTCATATTTAAAGAAGAATCAAACTTGTGTGACTTATTTGAGGACAAAGATTCTGAAGCAGAGATGCTACAACAGAAAAAAAAAATGCCGTAATTATTTTTGAGTTAAGGAGAAAGAACTAGCAGAACACGCATCAAGCCAAAATCGTAATTGTAGATTTTTATCCTGAGAGACATCATACATGTCGATAAAGACACAGAAATGAAGATAGAAGGTTGGAAGCATGGTAATGGAAAAACAGTTAATACAATAAAATTAGTACCCCAGAAAGATATCTAGACATATCTGAGACCTTGGTATATGATTGGAGGAGGCATCCAAAAGCAGCTGGGACCAAACTAATGTAGAACAAATTGTCTGTTCATACGTAAAATAGAACAAAATTAGACTCCCACCTCAACCAATGTCAAAAGCAAACTCCAAATGGTGTAAAGACTGAACTGTGGGGGAAAAAATAACTATTAGAATACCATGCAGAATAGGATAGTAGAACCTTGAAGTAGGAAAGTATTTCTTCACTCTAACAACAGAAACAGAAATCCTTAAAATGTAAACTTTCTGTAGAATAAAAGACATCAGAAATGAAATCAAGATATACCACAAACTGGGAGGAGAGATTTACAGCATATGTAACAGGCAAAATATTAATATCTTCCACATAAAGGAACTCTTCCAAATCAATTTAGATCGGACAAATTGAAAAATGAACGAAGATGCAAAAGACAATTCACAGATGAAACCCAAGGTAACAATAAATATGAAAAAATGTTCCACCTAACTTAATCAGAAAAATGCAAATATCAGCAAGGTACACTTTAACCCCATCATACTGGCAAGATCCTTAAGCCACACAGTGCCAAGCTTTGGCAGAGAAAAGGAGAAATAAGAACACTCAGGCATCGCCACTGAGAATATAAATTGGCATAGCTAGGGGTGCCTGGGTGGCTCAGATGGTTGAGCGTCTGACTTCGGCTCAGGTCATGATCTCACAGCTCGTGAGTTCAAGCCCCGGGTCAGGCTCTGTGCTGACAGCTCGGAGCCTGGAGCCTGCTTCAGATTCTATGCCTCCCTCTCTCTCTGCCCCTCCCCTGCTCATGTTGTGTGTGTGTGTGTGTGTGTGTGTGTGTGTGTGTCTCAATAATAAATAAACGTTAAAATAAAATTAAAATAAATAAACAGGCATAACTATTTTGAAGAGCAATCTGGCAATAACCAGTAAAATTGTTTGTGTGCATAGCCTATGACCCGGCCATTCCATTTCTCAGCATATACCCTAGAGAAATTCTCCCTCATGTGCAAAAGGAGACGTCTTCAAAGATACTCCGTGAGGCCTTGCTGGTTACATATAGCAAAAACAAAACAGAACAAAAAGGAAAAATAAATCAAATATCCATGAGGTCAAGAGAAGATAAAATGATGTGTGACATATTACACAGTAATTAAAAGAGATAACCTAGAACTAAGTGTAACGATACAGATCTGTCAACCATAATATCGACGGAAAAAGCAAGTAGCTGAAGGATATTTACAGTAGGATATAATCTTGACAAATTAAAAAAAATACAGTATGACGCTCTAGATTTTTACTGATAGATGCCCAGGCAGTTAAGGTAACTAACAAACATGGATTTGAAACCTACATCCCACATTCATGAGAGTGTTAACTTCTGTAGAGAAAGGAAAGACCTCGCAGCATGAAGAAGATTGAGGTGGCTAAGTTTATCTGTAACAATTTCTTTTTAAGATGAATGGATTTCTTTTTAAAACATTTTTTTTTAATTTTTTTTTTCAACGTTTATTTATTTTTTGGGGGACAGAGAGAGACAGAGCATGAACGGGGGAGGGGCAGAGAGAGAGAGGGAGACACAGAATCGGAAACAGGCTCCAGGCTCTGAGCCATCAGCCCAGAGCCTGACGCGGGGCTCGAACTCACGGAGCGCGAGATCATGACCTGGCTGAAGTTGGATGCTCAACCAACTGCGCCACCCAGGCGCCCCTTAAAACATTTTTTTAACGTTTATTTATTTTTGAGAGACTGAGAGAGACAGAGCATGAGCAGGGGAGGGGCAGAGAGAGAGGGAGACTCAGAGTCCGAAGCAGGCTCCAGGCTCTGAGCTGTCAGCACAGAGCCCAACGCGGGGCTCGAACTCACGAACCGTGAGATCATGACCTGAGCCGACGTCGGACGCTCAACCGACTGAGCCACCCAGGCTCCCCTAAAATGAATGAGTTTCTCAATCAACTGTGAAAAATACTTTATTTATGTGGTAGCACATGAGCAGTACAGAATCACCTGTAGTTTTTCACATTTTTAAAAAAGCTATCAAAGAGGAAAAAAAACAAAACAAAACAAAACCAAATCAAACCTGAAATAGCCTCTAAGGAGAACTGCAGAAAAGAGAAGGAAGAAAGACGTGGATTGAGGATAGAATCTAAGTAACAGAAGTGGATGAGGTTTCAGGTACAAATACCCCTAAAATCTTGATCAGGCTCTTGATCGTTTCCATGTGTCGTTGGCTATCTGTCGACACATCTAGACTACGGTTTCCCAAGAGTCTGGTGTGTGAGGCTCCTACATCTATCACCCACAGCACCTACCACAATGCCTGACATAAAAAGTGATCCCTAGAAGCATATTTACTGAATCAAATGAATGTTCTTCCCATTAGACTTTGCAAAAGGGGAAAAGAGAATTTTCCCCGTCACCTGGCGTGTCAGTTGCGCTGTTTGAACAAGAGAAAGATAAATCAGGAGGGTGGCCTGGAACCGTGGGAAGTTGCCCAAAGTGCTTTGAGGAGTCCCCACTTGCAGGCGTGACAGCTGCTCACACAATGGATCTTGCAGACAAATAGAGAAAATTAGCAAATGGATAATGGGTCAAATCGTTTCCGGTGAAAAGGAGGCAATGAAGATATCCTCATCTAACTGCCCCTGTAGATCAGTAACAGAATCTTATCTATGAATCGCCAATGGCTGAGTGGGGGATGCCAATCAGCATTAATTTGGTACTATGAATGTCCTGGCAGAAGGGACAGGAGGCTATCCTGCTAAATCATATTTAAATTAGCCAAGGTGGGCAGCTGCCTCACAATAATGCTGGTAGAGAACAATGCAAGACAGATGATTTACCAATTAAATGAAGCAGGCTTCCCAAACACTGATGGTTGAGGACTAGGGTGCCATGTGTTTCTGCCAGACACAGATCTGTTTCCATAACCAAATTAGGCTTCAAGTTTAGAACTCATATGTCTATCCCCCCCCCCCCACTCTGTCTCCCGCCCCCTACATAAGTACAAAGAGGATTGCATGTTAATGAACAAAACTCAGACTTTCTCCATTTCTCCCCTTGTCAAAATCTCTTTCACCTTCACAGCCAACAGTAAATCACACGTTCTGCTTGAACAGGCACTCAGACAAAAGCCCCAGCAAATGGCTATCATAGGAAAGAGGCCTTTGTCGGAGTACAGGCATTGTGCTTTAAAAAGGGAAAGGGGGCCCATGTGGAAATAGAAAAGCTTGTTTTGGCCATTCTTTTAAAAATACAACGTGTCTGGGGCAAACTAGAATTCAAAAACGGATTCGAGCACAAGTTCCAAGGGACTGCCAGGCCACCTAGAGGACCAGAGCATTGTACGATGACCACAGCCGACACTGGGGTAGAAACGTTTGCAGTGTGCTCTTTACTGTTGCATGTGCGGCCTTCAGGAAAGTGTTTAGTATTTTCATTGCAGTTCTTTTTTTTCCAGACGGAAAATCAGAGAAGTTAAGTAAGACTTATGAATTTCAAAAAGTAATGTTCTTTCTACTCTAGCACATATCTCTAAAATGTCTTTCTAATCTAAAATTCTGTGAGTATAGATCTAAAAAGCAGGAGGCCATGGAAGGCTATTTGGGACCATTCTGGGCAGGAAGAAAGAAAGAAAGAAAGAAAGAAAGAAAGAAAGAAAGAAAGAAAAGGAAGGGAAGGACAGAGGAAAGAAAGAAAGAAAGAAAGAAAGAAAGAAAGAAAGAGAAAGAAAGACAGAAACAGAAAGAAAGGAAGAAAGAAAAGAAAGGCACAGAGAGAGAAGGAAAGACCAGAAGAAAAAAACCAGAAGAAAAAAAAAAAACAGAAACAAAAAATAGAAGAGAAAACAGAATAAAAGCTGTGTTCAAAATTAAAAGAAGGGATATTTGTTCACCTTGGTTTTTGCTCAAAAAGTGAGCTCTGCTCCAACTTATCTTTTTCCGTGGCCGGGTAGAGGCATATAATGAAATTATAATAAATGTACTGGATGGTGCAACTTTGATGAAGCAGGCAAGGTAAAGATCTTAGACTAGCAAATGTTTTGGAAGATGAATAGCAAACGTGAAACTGTGGGCCAAGGTAGGTTTTAGAATCCTTGGAAAACGACGCTAAAAGAAGCCTATGAAGCCACTTACTGCAAATACCTGATCTTACAAATGAACAGACAAGTGAGGAGAAATGACCCATTCGTACAAACGGAGAACCAGCACGAGGCCTCAAGTCCTTGGGTTTCTCGTCCATTCCGGCACCGAAGGCAGCCCTCATAACTTGAGTTTCAGAGGGGAAGCAAAAGAACTTGTGTCTCAGAACTACCAGATCCTGAGCACCGAGCTACAGACACTTGTCAGGGGACTCCAGAGCAGCCTGTGGAAGATTCTATGGAAGATTCTATGGTAGCCAGAAGACTCACTGATACAAAGTAAACATTACTTATTGTGGTTTCGAAAAAGGAAATTCTGTCTATTGATCTACCAGAGCTGTTTGAAGAGCTTGGTAAATATTATAAACAGAGCAAGCCAACTGATGTATTTTTACAAAAATTCCTGATGTCTTCTGTCGGTTTTCTAACGGATTTTTTAGAGCACCTGATGCATGGAATGGACAAGGAAAAAGGCTTTATTAATATTTTTTTTAAGGTACTGGTAAAAGGAAACAAAAGATGAAGTACATGAGATGTTTTTTTTTTCTTTTCTGTACATTGCAGCAGAACCCGAAAAACCTCTAGGATATTGATACTGGAATGTATCTTATATTATTTTTCAAGGAATTATTTTGAAAACGGTACACAGTGAAGTTTGCGGGTAGAACTAAACCATTCCGTGTAGCAATATGCCAAGCCAATGTGCGTAAATTACAGGCTGCGAGACAAGGCAGATATCTAGCCCACAAGCTTCGGTATAAGCTTGTGTAGAGAATGCATTTAGAGAAAATGTAAATACAGATGATATTTGTATGATTACGGGTTCAATAGCAGGTACAGTTGGGAATAGGAATGTTGGAACCTGTGTATCCATTCCCTTAACTAGCTGTTTCAGGTGCTGCTCTTCTGCCAAACGACCAGCAATTACCTGGACATGACCAGGAAGGAGGCTGGGAATGCACAGACGATATTATTATTTTGTGTACAAAACCAGGATGTGGCTGGCTACAAGCTGGAACACCGCATCGTAACCTTGATGCATGCAGCAAGAGAGGAGTGTGACAGAACTGAAGGGAATCAGAGACCAAATGTGAAAATAATCACCAGCAAAAAGAAAGGAATTCGCATTCGAATAAACTGAAATAATACCTTCGGATATAAACATGAGAAGATGGGAATGTCACAGGCAAGCACATAATGTGAAAGGGACAAATAATGAAAGACAAGAGCAAGTCTCTTCTCCCATGTTAAGACTGGAACTTGAATAAGAGTATGTTAAGGGAAGAAAGGTATTATTTCTGTCTCCGATACCAACTAAGTATTTGACCTTGAGTACTTGCGCTACTCTCTCTCGACTTCATTCTCTTCATCTCTCAAATAAAGGGATCGGGATAGATTAAAGGCATGTCTCATGCAACAAGTGTTCACTGAGCAACTACAATGAATACTTTGAGACCTAGAAAGCTGTATGACACTTGACCTGTATCACTGCAAAGCTTACAGTCTAATCACAGGAGGAGGATATGTTCTAATTGTATTTTTTTTTTTTAAATACAGATTGAGATGTGTTCAGCTTTGCCATAGTAGAGTAACACACTGAAATAAAACCCTGGAGCGGGAGGTTTGCCTAAGGAAGGAGTTCCCAAACTCAGGGGCCATGAAGGGAAAAGGACACGGCTTCGTTTCTGTTCGTAATACCAAATTCAGTGACTTCTACTTAGAAGTGATTCAGTAATAAATGCTGATTGTAAAAGTAGCATTTAAGAAAATTAGAGGGACACCTGAGTGGCTCAGTCGGTTAAGTATAGGACTCTTGATTTTAGCTCAGATACTGATCTCACGGTGAGTGAGTTCGAGCCACATGTGGGGCTCCACGTTGGGCATGAAGCCTGCTAAAGATTCTCCTTCTCCTTCTCCCTCTGCCCCTCCCCCCTGCATTCCCGTGTGCACTCTCTCCCTCTCTCTCTCTCAAAAAAAAAGTGAATGAATAAAATTTGAAAAATCAATAGGATTAATAAAATTGTTTTTCCGTCAAAGATGGACATGGAGGGATTATTTATGTTTCAGGGACTTACATAGGGAAATGTGTAGAAGCAAGAAAGTATATGTATAGAACAATGAATGGTGTGGTTAGGCTCTCATAAAAGGGATTGCATGTTGGGGCGCCTGGGTGGCGCAGTCGGTTAAGCGTCCGACTTCAGCCAGGTCACGATCTCGCGGTCCGGGAGTTCGAGCCCCGCATCGGGCTCTGGGCTGATGGCTCAGAGCCTGGAGCCTGTTTCCGATTCTGTGTCTCCCTCTCTCTCTGCCCCTCCCCCGTTCATGCTCTGTCTCTCTCTGTCCCAAAAATAAATAAACGTTGAAAAAATAAAAATAAAAATAAAAAGGATTGCATGAGAGTTAGGAGCCAAAAAAGGATGCTTGAATTCCATGGTATGAATTTATATCTGGGGCCATTTAATAGTTACAATCAGAAAACTAAGGCTGATTAATAATGAGATTTCAAAAGTTGTTCTGAGGGAACAAGAAGGAAGCAGTTGTCAACTGCAACAAATATTATAGTGAATTTCAGTTAGATGAGGACAACGGAGATGGTTTTGGTCTGGCAGTGAGGACGTTGGAGACTTTCAGAAGGATCACCTGGAAAACTTGTCAACAGGATTCTTGAATCCTCAGGGTCTGATTTAGACGGGAGGGGGCCTTTGGATCTGCTCTTATGACAAGCACCACTGATGATTTTGATGCAGTAGGAATATGGGCCATATTTTTACGAAACACTAGGTGAGTAGGGTTTTCATTCATAAGACAAAAAACATTAAATTATCTAATTCAGGGACCATTTCAATGACCAAATCAAATCAATAGCCTCGTTGATCTGATCAACTGTGCAGAAACTAGCTATTGCTATAGCAAAGAGGGGGAGGAACATTAAAAAAAAAGAAAGAAAGAAAGAAAGAAAGAAAGAAAGAAAGAAAGAAAGAAAAGAAAAGAAAAGAGAAAAGAAAAGAAAAGATTGATCCATTGTTCATATCCAAGATGAATGTAGACGGGATTTTGTTTCAAATGATTTGGATGAACACTAAAAGTTATTTAAGCTCCAAGGAAATGTATATTTTTATTTTTTGATAACTCAATTCCATTACTGTTCTAATCAAATGGATATAAGACAGAGAGCAGATATTATATCTCAGTTTCTCCTGCCATAGCTTTGTTCTTACTGTTCCCTCATTCGGCGCAGTTGGAGAGAGATTGATTAATTTCTTGTTCCGTTGTTGCCACACTCCCCTGCACTTTCTGATTGCTGTTGGGACTGAAACAAAGAAAATGACACAAGGACGAATGTTGTTGTGGCATTTCCAATCCATCGGAACTGGGAAGTATTTGAAATCTTGCCAGATAGCTGGTGCTCAGGAGACAGTGTCTCCCTCCCTCATTTTACTGCAAAAGCCCCCTCAACTTCTTTGTAAAAGTTATATGGAGATGTCATGCTCTCGAAGTTTGGTCTTTAAGAATGAGTCCGCGAGAAGGGGTTTTTCAGGCGGTCAGGTTGTCTTGGAACATCCCATTAGGCAGAATCCCATGAGACAGACTTACACACTCAGAAGGTGGAAGACCTCGGTTCTAGTTTCTGCTCTGCTCTGATTTAATAAGTAATCTAGGAAAGAGTTCTAACACTTGTGGGATCATCAGAGATTCTGGGCTGGCAATGTCAGTGCTGGACAGAACCTGAGATGGTTTGGCCTGACCCCTTTGTGTCACAGCGATGAGAACTAAAGGGGCTGGTCAGAAAAATGACTTCCCCATTGTCACGTGACTGAGAGTGGCTCTTGCTGGGACTAAACCACAGGCGTCTTGGGTCCTTTGTCCTCTCCCATTTTCACCGCACCTCACAGCTTTGGGAGATGCACGAGGAAACACAACGATTCCTATTTCAGAAATGAGGCCATGAGGCCTCAAAGCAACGGACAACTTTCCCAACATCATATATCCCATACTACTACAAACGCCAGAGTAAATACTAATATCCTGCCAGGAGGGTATTCCCCATGTGTTAGGAACATGGCCATACACTTGAGGCACATTCGCTAATATGCCTAGTCTAGTGGTCTTTTTATTTACCACCCAGTACATACAAAAGAATCTTCTGTGGACGATATATTTAAAGTCTCAAAATTCTTAGGTGATAAAACCTGGACTACTACCAATATATTCTAACATTCGGCTTTGTGCTTTATTCCCAATAATACACAGCATACTCTCTGAAATACAAGCTTTGGTTTGTAGCACAGAATTCACCTCATGAGCCTACTCACTGTGTCTTCTTGCCTTCACCATTCCTAGGTAGAAAGTCTTTAGAAATGATCAATGGATATGTTTAAGAAATATATTTGTTTGTTTTCAAACAAAAATTTTTCAAAGAAAAATATTTTTGTTTGTTTTCATTCAAAGCACTTCTTTCCCACGCTAAAGCCTCTGGGTTGTGTTCTATTTCTTCTAGAAATAGGGTTTCCAAGAAAGGCTATCTCTTCATAATCTCTAAAATATCCTACTTAGGGCCACAACTCTGTGAATGAATCCATACGAAGAGCCATGAGTGGGCTTGCATGGGACTTGTAAATGTTTAGAAACCTCCTTCAGGAAACAGAGGGAGCTCACTGACAAGAGAAGGAAAAAGGGTGGGGGATGAACGGGTCCTGGGATTCAGAAGCCACCACAGTGAAGGGGCCTCCGCCTAATACTGTTCAAGTTTCCTCCGTGGCTTAAGCTTTGGTGTGTGAAGAGGCTTAAATAAAGGATTAAATGACAGGACACTTAGAGCTAGTCCTCAGGAGAATAAGCGGGGGAAACAGAATAATCTCCTACCAGAGTTAGTGATATTTGAGGGACATTTTTCAAAGCCTCCTGAGCTATCTACAACAGTGGTTCTCAAACCTCTTGTTCTCAGAACCCCTTTGTTAATTCCAAAGAAGAAAAATGAGTGAGAATAGAAAGGCATATTATTTTACATTTTTGCAAATCTCTTTAGTCTCTGGTTTAATAAAAGACAGCTGTATTTTTCAAACATCCCTCTGCAATCAATCTGTTATGTTTTTCTTGTGGAAGTATATGAAAAAAATGACCCCATTCAGACATGTCGTTGGAAAAGGAAGGGGTATTTTAATATCTTACACATATAATTGTAGATATTCATCTTCAATATCACACTGAAACTCAATGAGTAGATGCGTAAAGACTCGTTGCAGTGTGGAATCCGAAACCATATTGATGAAATTTTCATATTCCGCTACATCAAAATCCACTGGTCTCTCTTGCACTTTGAATGTATCTTTTATCCAGGCATGATTTTGTAACTTCCTTCCTTCCTTCCTTCTTTCCTTCCTTCCTTCCTTCCTTCCTTCTGTTTTTTCCTTCTTTCATTCTTTCTTTCTTTCTTTGATAGTGGTCATCCTAATAGGTGTGAGATGCTATCTCATTGTAGTTTTGATGTGTATGTCCTTGATGATTAGTGGTGTAGCATCTATTCACGTGTTTATTGGCTATTTGTTTAACTTGTTTGGAGAAATGTCTATTCAAGTCCTCTGCCCATTTTTGAACTGAGCTATTTGGTTTTTGTTGTTGGGCTTTAGGAGTTCTCTCTATGTTCTGGAGGTCAATCCCTTGTCAGATACACCATCTGCAAATATGGTCTTTCATTCTGTGGGTTGCCTTTTTACTCTGTCCATACTATCTTTGGTGCACAACTTTTGAAATTTTTCATGGAGTCCAAATTGTCTATTTTTTTCTTTTGCTGCCCGTGTTTTTGGTGTTACATCCAAGAAACCATTGCCAAATCCAATGTCATGAAGGTTTTGTCCAAGGTTTTCTTCTAAGAGATCTATACTTTAGAGATTTAGATCTCTGACTCATTTGAGTTAATTTTTATATAAGGTATAAGACAAGAATCAACTTTCATTCATTGGATATGAATAAATATTATGTGTGTGTGTGTGTGTATACATATATAATATTCCATTTTCCCAGTACTATTTGTTGAAAAATCCATCCCATACTTTGAGAACTTCTGATGTACACTATCTATTCTTAAAATGTCTCCTTGGCAAAGGCATTATAATCATCATGCCTTTTTATTTTAATTAGCTATCCCTAACATAGATAAATCATAAAGATGTTTACACTTCAGTATGAATTCGTTTATTAGAGATTAGTACCCTATCACTTGTAATAGTATGCCCTCTTGAGTTCTTGTTCTCACTCTGCCATTACCCAGCTATAAGAAAATTAGTGGTCATTTCCCCTCCGTGCCCCTCAGCTTTCTTTTGTGCAAAAAAAAAAAAGAGTGGTTATTTTCAAACTTTTTTAAAGCAGCAGAACACCTTAAAATGACTTGAGGCTTCCTTTTACTAACTTGATAAAAGTGCGGGTGCTGTGATTAACATAGGAGAGTAGCACCCAGCTCCCTCCCCACAGGCAGTCCATTCAGATATTTTTGTGACACTTAAAGGGTCCTAAAAATATAACTCAAAGGAGAGGCAATAGTCCAATTCCCTTCTGAACCCAGTATTTCGCGGGTCTGTGGTGCACAGTACATGACGCAGAAGCACTGAGAGATGTAGAATAAGGGCAGGAATATTTGCTGTATCAGGATTTTGGATGTACGCACAGCTAGATGGAATGTTTGGGTGGAAGGCAATGGAAAATTTTGAGAAATCCAAGAGGAAAAGGCAATGCGATCTGTTATAAGCATGGGGAGCAAGGAGAACAAACAGCGGGGCAGATGAGTAAAGGAAGAGAGGGAGCAGATTGTGCAAGAAACCTCTGCTTCATGGGCTTGCTTGGGGGCCATCTGACCTGGGAGACATATCCTTGACAAGCCGGTTGGAGGATGTTACGAGGTCATGCTGTTTTCAAATAGGGAGGAATCCTTTTTCCTTCCAAAGATAAGTTAGTGGCAGCCCCAAAAGTATCTAACACTAATTTGAACCCAAAATCCAACCTTAATCCTTTGCCGGGAAATTGGGTTAATCCCATTCCTAATCAGCATCTAATCAAGCCCTAATTCCCCTTTATCATTTAATTCTTGTCACCGGATAGCGTGTTCCATCCTTAGCTTCTGTTCTCAACTCCACTTCCCTGTGCCCTCAGCACATTGTCCATGTGCAAACACAAATCTCTCTCTTTCCCTTTCTAGTCATGTAATCTACAAAGGAGAAGAGTGTATATGGATTTAAAAAAAAAAAAAAGGAAAGAAAAGATGCTTTGCTCAGCTCTGAAGGCACTAACAAGAACTGGAGTAACATGTATGGAATAATTAAAGCTGCTATGATCTTTTACGTTTCAAAAGCCTCTTAAATTCATGTCATTTTTGGTCAATAGCTTTACAGTTCTAACAAGTAATTTTCACAAAGTGCTATTAAGGGCCGTAAACTTTATTTTCTTCTCTCTATTCCTCCTTTAAAAAACTTCTTTTGGGTTGCTTTGTGGTAAGCAGGGATGGAGACAATGTATCTTTAAATAATAAAGAAACCATTTTAATATTCTCATAAACATCATCCCCTCTGCTCTCCACTACAAACTCTAACAGCCCAGCAGCCAGAGAAGCAAGTAGGGCAAACAATACAAGAAGAGTCATTATTGTAACTAAATTAGACCGTTTGTTTTCTTTCCCTCAAATCAAATTGTGTAGGAGCTGCTTTATTGCAAAACAGACATTAAAATTCCAGCAAGACCTCAGAGAGAAAGTAATTTCTATTTTATCAGTGCTGTAAAGCTGTCTTTATGTTCTGAAGCAGGAAATATTGCAAGGATATTTATAGCTTCGGCTCCAAAGCCAGTTTGAATAGAAATGTTACCGCGGTCGCTGGAGCTGTCATACTGTTCGGTGGAGCAGGGAATTTTAGTGAATTTGTGAATTACTGTTTCGGTCTTGACAAGTCTGTGAGGCTGGTGTGTGTCTGGAGCCGTTTGGTGGTTTGGGAGATAATGATTAAAGACTTGGATTTGCTTTAAGAGGAGATTTAAATGATATGCTGCAGCTAATCAGTTTTGCTCTTCAAGTCCTCCCAGAACAAAGGCAAGGTTTCCCAACTTGGCCAGCTTTGGAGTTCGAGCTCGGTGGCCCGGCTCCCCCGGCCCCCCCCCCCCCCCCCCCCTCCTCCCTCTGCCACCCCTCCCCCTTTGCCCTTGACCTGCCCATCAAGGTATCGAGGCTCCTCCTCTGTCTGAACAGTTTACCCAGATTCGACAGTTATTTACCATCCTGCCTCTTCCCCCGGGGTCTGTTGAAATGATTCATCATGGTATCTTGCATTTATCTGAAACCTTCTTGCGAGATGTGCCAGGATTCGGTGAATATGATCCCCACCATCAAAGTGGAAAGAGCTGTGCTTGTTTTACACGGGGAAGGACTGAAGTCGAGACGTGGGGAGACATCTGACTAAGGTCACACGGTGCTTCAGGAGAACAGATGGGCTGAGCGTTCAGTTCTCTCATTTAGTTCAAGTATTCTCCACCGCCACTCGCGCATCACACCAGTGAAGACAGAAGTTTCGTGACTTGCCGTCTAAACAGACAACCATTTGAGCAGATTCATCTGAAAGCAGGGCAATGAATAGAGACTTTCGATAGCTCCAGGGCCACCCCAGGCTAGGAGGCAAGACAAAGCTATGCCGCGCCCCCAGTTTATCATTGCTCTGAAAGCCAAGGGCAGCGGGGCTGGAGAATGGTTCCTCATGACTTCCACCGGTTGGGAAGGAAAGTCTGGAAGTGTGCAGTGTTCTCTTTAATAAAGCGGGGCAAAAACTGATCAAAAGGGCTTTGCTTTCTGTTCTCGGTCACGGGTTTGATTTATGCCCCATTGTTCATCACCTGACCACTTGGGTCAATAGCAAAGTTTAATTCCCAATCAAGCAGTCCCTAGAGGGAGATTTTCTCTGGAACCACATCCCAGACAATCCCTTGGCTTTATGGGACAAAGACTCTCCCCTCTGCTCAGTGCCTGCTCTTTCTGGGTGAGATGAAGACACTTTTTTTTTCTTGCCTCCTTCAATTGAGAGAGAAACAGCAGACCAATGCAGAACCTGACTTGGGGACTGTCCCAGCGGTAGAGGTTCGGCCGTTATCGTCCAATTTTTCGATACACCTCTTGACTTGCCACTGAATCAGAGAACATTAGGGTTAAAAACGGATTCTTGAGACAACTTAATATAATCTGCCATTTAGACCGATTTGAGCACAAGTCTCGGGCCCTGTGATCTTGCCTCTATACCTGTGGTGCCCAAAACAGAAGACAGTAGTCACATGTGGCTAGGAAACACGTAGATGTGGGTAGTCCAAATTGACATATGCTGTAAATGTGTGGAATATATGCCAGATTTCAAAGACTGGGTAGGAAAAAAAAAGTAAAATAATTTTATTCTATTGATTTTTGTAGTTTTTATATTGATCACCTGCTGAAATGATAATATATATTGGGTAACATAAGACACATTAATGTCCCTTTCATTTACCCCTTTTTTGAGTGTGGCTACAAGAAAATTTTAAGGTGCATATGGGGATCACATTATCTTTTCATGGAATGACCCCGTGTTACATTTTTTTTTTTTTTTCATCTTTGAGTATGGGTTCGCAAGGAAAGCTATAAGAATGCTCAGACTCTCGAACCCTCCCACGAGGATTCAGCTTGGGAAGGTTGCCCTTTCCCTTTTTGTTCTCATATGCTTAAAAATCCAAGGAATAATGGCCTGTCCTGTAGCCTAGTGCTACACAGACTGGTCGCCGTCTGTTGAAGTTTAGAGTAGAGAATGGCTTGAAATTTATTCTCTTTGATCCCCCCCCCAAAGTCCCAGGGAGGAAATCCCAACTTAGAAAGGGGTTAGGCCACAGAATTATTACTGTTTTCACATGCAAGTCTAGATTTTCCTGATTTCTCCACTCCTAATTACTGAGGTAAGCTTTAGAAAGGATATATTCAAAATGATTTTATAGGCACTCAGTCCAAGAAGCAGAGACCTACCGTCATCTGAAGTCTGTATTTCCTTTCATTTCCCTTCAGATAGCACTCCTGTAAGGGTTAAGTTGCTGCTGACCGAGAGCCTGCATCTAATTTAGATTTTCTTTTTTCCTTTATAAAAAAAATCCCTTTTCCTTTCATACTCTTGATACGTTTGTTAACCGGAGTATTACTAGATAGAGATGCAATCCTTCACCTTTCAAAATTAGCTACGTTGGCCTTGTGTAAAGTTGGCCAGACATTGGCAAGGATGCTTGTAGTCTGAGCATATCTTTGGCTCCATGAAACTAGAAACACTTTGATTCCGATAGACTTTCCAGCGATGAATGGCTTGCTCCTATCATGGGCCCGTGGAGGTGATTCCCGGACTTCTCTGCACATTAGAATCGCGTGATGATCTTTCAAAAATTCCAAGGTCCAGACAGTACCCCAGCCCAACCGCATCACAGTCTCTGGTGGGTAGGGCACAAATTTCAGTAGTTTTTGAAGCTTCTCAGCTGATTCCGTGCGCAGACGAGTTTGGGAGGCACTGGCTCATCAGCTAGCTGGATGAGAACCCAAACACCAAACATCCCTCAGAGTAAAAACTATTTAACTGGATTAAGTTATCTCCGTAGAGGGTCACTGTTCCTCTCTTCTTAATAAACCAACAGCACTTTTTTTTTTTTTTTTTTTTTTAATAATGAGAAGAATCTGAATTGGGAAGAAAATAGAGCAGATCATGCATATGGATAAGAGCATAATATCTACCCACTGCTTACTAAGAGATGTTGGCTCTTGCAGTGAGGAAAGAGGCATAAATTGAGAAGAAATTTTAAGAGAAGATGAGATATGGAAAAAAGTCATTATTCTTATAAAAATGTTTCAAATTTTATTCCTTTGCGTTGGACTTCAAATCACACTGCTTACTCCCATGGCGCCTACAGGCATCGTGACTTGAGTGAAGTTTCTTAAGATTCTGCCGGCTCCACAAATCATTGTTCCTACGGAAGTGCTCTGGGACCGCAGATGGATCCCAGAGGCAGTAACACTGCTGGAGTCAGGACAGCTGAGGAGAACCATTTCCTATGCATTTCTTCCAGAAAGGACCTCTGTGCTCGGAGTTGTCAGTACTGATTGGACAACCAGCCCAGGAATGTAACACCAGGTCACGCACCAGAACTACTTGCCAAAGCCTATACCCTTGGTGGGTTCTTGATTCCAACTTATTGTAGCTGCCACGGACATTGATTGGATTCTGTAAAATGCAAAACCAAACCTGGATGACAATTAGCGATTACTTTAATACATACTTTTAAGTGGAAGTGTTAGACCTTCCGGCATATTCTAAGACAGCTCCTAGTGGTATATGCCAATGTTTTCTCAGGACACGGACGCCCCCGTTAGGTAGATACATATGGGAAGAGATGAGGCCAGAAGCTGTGGCCCTTATTTCCGATACAACACCGGGCTACCAAGTCTCTACTTTTCTGTCAATACCTGTTTTCCTGACACAGAGAACTTAGAGCATTTTATTCATTTATTTTTCAATATTTAACAAAAATTAACATGTATTTATTTTTGTTTTCCTGACACAGAGAACTTAGAGCATTTTTATTCATTTATTTTTCAATATTTAACAAAAATTAACATGTATTTATTTTTGAGAAAGAGAGAGAGAGGAGAGAGAGAAGAAGAGGTAGAGAGAGGGAGACAGCAGGCTTCGTGGAGAGTGCCCAGCCTGATACGGGTCTTGAACTCATGAACCGTGAGATCATGACTTGAACCAAAATCCAGTGTCAGATGCTTGAACCACCCAGGTGCCCTTAGAGCATCCATCAAGTGCCAGCCAAATATATATTATGATATATATACTATAAATGTCATATATATTTACACTTATATTTACATTATATATTTTATGAATGTATAATATATAAAATATACACTATATAATAACGTGTTTTCATATATAAGAATATATTTCTATGTAAGGATTTCTAACATATAATAAATATATATTATATGGTGTATAAAGATTATATATAATTATATATTTGGTTGGCACTTGCGTAGAAAACCTACACTCTATTCCTCCTTTACTTTCACACTATTAGGACATTCGCATCACTTGTGCCACCAGTCTGGTGGGGAATTTCCCCACACCAAAAAATTTTGCAACACTAGCTGGGTGTCCTACAATTTAACTTCCTTCAGACACTGTCTACCGGAAAATAAAAAATCAGATCCGACAGGTTAAGGGCTCCGTCCCACAAGACTCCCCGCAAGGTTTCAGATGCCAGTTGGGAGTTCTGCTTGTCACCTGTGCTTCTGGCCTATCAGCTGTAAATCAGAGGTTCCCATGACCCCCCTCTTCAGGTTCAAGTAATTTACTACAGTGGCTCACAGGATTTTAAAAAAACAGTTTACTTACGGTTCACGTTTATTTTCTTATTTTTTTGAGGTTATTTATTTATTTTGAGACAGAGACAGCGCAAGTGGGGAAGGGGCAGAGAAAGAGAGAGAGAGAGAGAGAAAGAGAGAGAGAGAATTACAAGTAGACTCCACGCTGTCATCCCAGAGCCCTATGTGGGGTTCAAACCACACCCGCTGAGATCATGACCTGAGCCGAAACCAAGAGTCAGACACTTAACCAACCGAACCACCCAGGTGGCCCAACCAGTTTATTATTGACAGAATGATAAAGGTTATAGATAAACACCCAGATGGGAAAGATGCAAAGGGCGAGTCTGTGGGGAAGGGCACGGAGCTTCCATGAGCTCCCTGGCATATACCTCTCCCAACACCTCCAGTGTTCACTTACCCAGAAGCTCTCTAAATCTTATACTGTTTGGATTTTTAAAATTATTTTAGAAAGAGTGGGGGGCACAGAGGGGCAGAGGGAGAGAGAGAGAAAATCTTAAGCAGCCTCCACGCTCAGTGCAGAGCCAGATGTGAGGCGTAATCCCACGACCTTGGGATCGTGACCTGAGCCAAAATCAAGAATCAGACACTCAACCAACTGAGCCACCCAGGCGCCCCTACTATTTGGATGTTTATGGAGACTTCATCATGTAGGCATAATTGATCATTATGTCCTCTGTCTTCTCTGGAGAATGGGAGTGGGGCCAAAAAAATCCCAAGCTTCCTATCTTGATTCAGCCTTTCTGGTGATGAGTCCCCATCCGGGAGCCATCCTGGAGCCCACCAAGAGTCAGCTGATTAGAATTAAAGACACTGTTGTCACCCAGAGAATTCCAGGGGATTTTGGAACTCTGTCAAGAACTGGAGTCAAAGACCAAATATTAGAACAAAAGATGCTTCTTGTGCTCTTATCACTTAGGAGGTTACAAGGATTTTAGGAGCTCGCTGCCAGGCACTGGGGGCAGAGACCAATGTATGTGTGTGTGTGTGTGTGTGTGTGTGTGTATATATATATATACATATATATATACACACACATATATACATATATATACACACATATATACATATATATATATACACACACGTGTGTGTGTATATATACACACACACACATATATATATATACACACATATACATGTATATATGTGTGTATATATATTTGTATATATATACATATATTTTTTATACATGTATACATATACATATTTTTTTATATTACCTGACAGCACTTAATTCCAATAGAATTTTACAGAATAGGAATTAAGTGCCATTCAAATATATATATATATATATATTCAAATATATATCAGATATAATTATATATTGTGTATAACTAATATATATTATATATCATTTGATCTTCATAATCACCTTATAAAGAGTATTTTATCTTATCTATTCTATAAATAAACATTGAGGCCCAGAAAGTTCAAGAAAATTGACCAGGATTGGCAAGTAGTATGATCACAATGTTAAGTCAAGTTTCTCTGATTCCAGGGTCCACGCTCTTTTTACTAGGCTGTGCTGTCTACCAAAATATGGAGAGTGACTTAATGGGACAGGGTTGTGTGGGTGGAGGCAAGATACTAATGGGGGTTTCCATGAAAAGATACTCAAAACTTTGTTTGTTTGTTTGTTTGTTTGTTTGTTTTTCTTATTTTCTACTTTTGTTTTGCAATTGTGAACCATCATGAAAGAAATAGAATCAGGACTTATGTTCTGTACTTACACAGCTGTTTACAAGTACTTTCCTGATTCACGATCTAACAAGTTTCGGAGAATTAATGTATTTTCTCCTGAGGCAAAAGAACATCATGTTAGGATATCGGGGGCAATTTTTTGAAAAACGAATATGTTAAGTTCTAGATTGGCACATATGCTTCTCACACCTCCCTGAAACTGCTAGGCTGCTGCCTGTTGATCAGGGGCCATATCGTGTTTCATACCCCTTCCTGGTGTGCTGAATTGTTACGGCTCCCTCCCTCTCATTCATTCAGTCAATATATATTATATTTTACTTCTCCCATGCTCCAGGCCTTTCTCCTTTTTGCCATCTCCTTTTGTGGAGATGCAGTGGCAAAGAAAACAGCAAAATGACTTGCCTTCTTCCTTCATGGTGCTCATTTTCACAGAGGGAGAGAGGCCATTAAAAAGGTATGTAAGTTAAATGCTGGACAGCGATGCGTCCCGTACAGAAAAATAGAGGAAGGAGATGGGGACTGGTATGTGTGAAAATGGTGTAAATGTAGACAGCCTGGCTAAGAATGACCTACAAAGGGTGAAGGGATGAGTGACAGATATCTGGGGAAGTGTGTTCCAGGCAGAGGGAATGGGATGGGCAAAGTCTTTAAGGTGGAAGTTTGTGCTTAACGAGGCCAGATCGTGTAGAGCCTTGCTCACCAGTGTAAAGACACCGGATTTATGCTCTGAGTGAACTGATTGTGAGCTGCAGAGTGGCATGATTTGACTTCCCTTTTGTAAGATTATTGTGACTGCTATACGCAGGACAGGCTGATGGTGGGAAAATCCAACCAGGAAAGGTTCCTGCAATATTCCAAAAGAGTTGGCAGTGAATTGGGCCAAAACAATAGCCATAAGAATGGTAAGATATAGCCGGGTCCTAACCTTCTTCTGAAGACACAGCCAACATGACTTGCTGATAGATTGGAGAGACGATTAAAGACCATTCCGTGGTTTGGAGCTGAGCGACTGGAAAGGCGGTGTTGCTACGAACAAAGACGGAAGATAGAGCAAGTGCGACCAAATTCCGGGGCCTCTATCGGTCATGCAGTATGGACAAGCCGTAATCTGAGATGCTGTTTTGGTCACTGAAGTAGACCCGTAGAGCAGGCTCACAAGAAAGCTCTGGACTAGAGATCTAAATTTTGGAGTTGTCACGAAGGCATTGGAAGCCATTAGACTAGTAGGTGCATCAAGAGAATAAGTGTATATAGAAAACATAAAAGGTACAAAGCCTGAACTATGGGCACTGCAATGTTCAGAAGTGAGTGGAATGAGAAGGAACTGACAAAGGACACTGAGAAGGAGTTGTTGATGAAATAAAAGGAAAACAAGCAGAGAGTGCTGTCCTAGAAGCCAAGTGTTACTAGATATTGGTGACAGATGCCTACTGAAAATAGACGGTGCTCATTATGTTAATAATGTTAGAGTGAGTCAGGAGACTCCAGGGTTCAAACACTGGCTTCTTCGTAAACTGGTTTGTGATGTTGGAAAAGTCACCCTTTCAGGAAACCGTTTCCTCCACTGTGAAAAATGACCGTGGTAAAGGTGAAATAAGATAACATGAAAACTGTGTAAAAGAATAAGAATCCAGCACACTACTCGATAACTCACAATGGACTCTGAATGGAATCGTATGTATTTAAAGCTCAATTACTTGCTTATTTCAATTCTCGACTGTTTTCCCGTACTTCGAACCCTGCCTGCAGAATCGGGTCATCATTTTCTGAATACTGCTCCCCTCCCTGGGTTGAACACCTAAGCACTCCCAGATTTAGCCCTGACACCACACCTTTCCCGCACTCTGCTATAACTAGCTTGGTTACCTTGGATTTGCAAGTCATTCGCTGGACGGTTTTTGGAGACCCTGTGCTAAATATTGGTCATGACCCCTTGGAGCTCTGACCTTAACAAACTGTCTGTGAATCCTCTCTGGTAAACTCAGATTCCCGTTCCTGATTTCCAGAGGTCCGAATAAATCTCTGATTATGACTTATTAATCATAAAATATTGGAGAAATTACTTAATTTCTTGAGCTTAATAACCTTGCCTATAAAACATGAATAAAAATTGCTACACTGAGAGACAGCGTTATTTGCATTGCAAAAATATTATTCACATTGTAAAAAAAAAAGATTCCTAATATGTGAAGCGCCTTGGTCTTTGTCAGTTATATAATTGGTCACATCGTAGTAATATGAATATCAATCTCCTCCCTCCATCCCACTGCGTGCTGATGCCTCCCAAGATGTGGTGCTAAGCTTCTGCAATTTTCCAAATGAATCTTGGAGAGTGAAAAATGGTGCATTACAACGTCTAACACACTCCGTTGGGTTGAGATTTTACACTGTTGGATTTGCTACAGCCATGGAGAACGAACGTACTCCTTAATTAGTAAGTCTTTTTTCATGGAATAGCCTTCCTGAACATGCATACACACACCCACACAGGCAGGTATGCATACACACATATATGCATACATGCAGATGGGCAGACATCTGGTCCTGGTGGGCATATTGACAAAAATTTTAGAAGGAGGGTTAGCTAATAATTCAGACAAGTTTCAGTGGAATTTAAAGCCAAAGCCCTGAAGAGAAAACCATGCTCCATCCCGAGGTTAGCCCTGTGCTTTCCCGCGTTTCTATACCCTTTCTTGATTCTTGACTTTGGCCAAAGGAAAGTACAAAAACAACAACAACAACAACAACAACAACAACAAATTTGTCTCTGCCTAGTCCGTAGGTATACATGTTCTGGGGATGACCTGAAGATAGTTCCAGAATAAAATGATGGGGCTTCCATAAAGATATAGGGAGGAGAAAACACTTCCATTAAGTTTTTTCTGCGGTGATTACGGTCATACTATTGCTAAGAGAAGACCACAAATTGTATCGCCATGTATTTGTATGAGGATATTCTAAGGACCCAACAAGCCATTTGTTTAAAAAGAAGACATTGATATTTTGCAAAATAAATCTTAATTTTGTTCATCAATGATACTTGTGAATTCCTGGTCAGACTGACGACTCTTGATTGATGTGGTCTATAAATGAACTTATGGAGGCTTAATTATATGGTGAGATCAGTGTATGCTTATCGATTGTGCCTTTGACAGGATTAGCCACATTAGATTATGATGTCCTCGTCCCCCAAAGATCAAAGCTAGGACTGGACTTTATTTAAGGGCCATTAGTCATATGTTCGTGGCACGTGCTCAATTTTTTTCATTACGTAATAGGTAGAGGAGACTATAAAAAGAGCATTAGCTTCGTGCCACTTAGAAATCTTTCTTAGAAATGTGCCTGATGGAAACGGACTGTCTTTCTCCTCCCAACCCAATAGATGCTTAGTAGCCATGAATGGAATTGAGAAGGGAGCATTTCTATGGACTGCTTCACTCCTTACCCTCCACCATTGTACCGGGGTGGAGCTGGGGTCCCTTCACAGCCAATCCTAAATCCCACATCACCATCCTTGGTCCAAATGCTCTAGTCAGCCACTGGAGACCAGGGCAAATGCAGCTGTGGTGTTTCTGAATCCAGGCTCCAGCCATGTGGAAGATCAAATCCCCAGGCCCCGCAGCCAACTTGGGACTCCATCCATTTTAGTCAGCCCAGCATTACTAATAGCCAGGAGAAACCACAGAAAATATGAGAGCCGTGGCAGCAGTGACAGGCAGAATGAGATGCAGAGCTATGCATGCTGGGAACTCTCGGCCTTAATTAGAATGTGCGTGTACAGTATTTATCTTTCCCTCAAACCTATAAATAAGGCCAGCGCTTTGGCGATTACTGATGTCTGCCGTCATTTCACAAGGCCTCTGTTTTGATGGAGCACCAGTTGCTGCAAAATCATATTTCTTTCCTCTGTAGCCTGCATCTACTCCTGTGGAAATGTTTCAGAGGTGTTCAGAACCGTGACTGCAGAGGAGGAAAGGGGTGAAATCTAAGAATCTAAGTGTGAATTATTCTTTTCGGTACCTATTACTACAATCAGAGATCATAAGATGTAAAAAAGTCCTCACAGGCAAGTAATCAACTCCCCTGTCCCCAAGAAGGCCTTCATCCTCGTCATCCCTGACAGCATATTTCTGTCTCTTCCCTGAATACTTTTAGTGATGAGCCCTTCACTGGCTCCAAATTTGGGGCACGGTAAAACCTTCTTACTATTGAATAAATCTGCCTCGCCCCCACTTACCCTGTGGATCTCAAATGGAAACTTTTTCAATGTCCCAAGTGCTTACCCGGTCCGCCTGTGAATCCCAGTTTTCAATATGACTGGTACCAACAATTACAAACGTACTCATGGTATACTTTCCTATCAGTTCTTCTTTTTTCTTTCTGATAACAGGAGTACCGAAAATTGGTCTGGTGTATATCTTCACGTGTGAACTAGAACAGTGTTGATATTTTGACGTAAAAGGATGAAAAATTATACATCTCCTCAAAGGACTTTCATCTCTGAAGTAAAAAAAAAAAAAGTCATAAGATGAAACGGTCTGTAAGAGGGCGGTTTAAATTTTTTCTCATACAGGCATCCCCTGGACCAACCTAAAGGCTAAGTAAAAAAATCATGGCTCTTTGCTGCTTGGTTCCTCTCTCACAGCAAATTGTAAACTCCTTATGGGAAGAAGTTACTTTGCTCTTGTTTTTTTCTTGTTAAGTTGGGTGTTTCCCAGTGCGCACATAGTAGGTCTTCAAAACGTAATGAATTGGTGAGTAAATCATCTCATTTAATTGGGCGACTGGAGCCTCAATTGCAGAAGTTCGTGTCTTCTCAAAATAAACACTTCTGTCCGTCCTCTGGTCCGGTTCTCTCCATGGGAGGATGTGAGGTTGAGATATACTCACCATCACCTCCAACGAATGTTTATTCAGAAGGTTCTAGTTCTCCACCTTCTCCACCGAGCACCAAACCATCTCCTCTGCCTGAGGAGATCTCTTCGACTCCTCCTTCGAAGGCACCTCAGGCCAGCAAGACTAAGTGACCTGTCTGCTGTCCCCATCCTCCTCCACCCAAAGAGAAGATAAGTAAAAACTCATCAACCAGCAACAAGCCCTCGGCCCCAAGCTCATTCCACCAGATGTTCACTCGCTGCCTCTGCATTAGTTCCCTGAATGACAATCAGCCTGCTGGTAAGCCTCCTAGTGGGACAACCATGCTCGGCTGAGGGCTCAGAAGATTTTCCTTTTCTTCTTTAACTGCCGCCATGAAAAAATGGGCCCCTTTGCTCAGAGAAAGGGGGGCTACAGATACATCCCCCAAGGCTGGGGAAAGGGACTTATGGAAATCTCGTGGAAAAACTGGGTATTTGACAATGAAGGGCAACTGTTTATATAAAAGAAAGTAATTTACAGGAGAGAAGGAAAGCGCCATCTTTAAGCTTTCAGATGACATTCAATGTTTCTTTGGGGCGCTAAAACGCCAAACAAGGGTGCGTAAACTTCACGAGGTCTTAGGAGACAGCTCTGGTGCGGTACAAAGCGTCTGGACTTAAAAGCAGGAGATCTGGGTTTCATTAGTCACCAGCGGTGCGCTCTGGAGCACAAGGCTGAGCCTCTGACTGAGACTTGTCCCCTCAGCTGTAAAATGGGGCGTTCAGTCACCACGAATGGGTTGCGCGGCAAGATACGTCCTTACCTCCAGCAGGTGTCCAGGGGCTGACGGGGCTGAGGTGTTGATGTCGAGGAAATGAACCAATACGCTGTCGCGGTCTTTCAGGAGGATGAACAGTCGGCCCGTCACAGATGTCACCCAGCACGAAGGTGGGGCTTGAAACGGAAGTACGGGGAGGTCATGCAGAAGTCCTGAAGACATGTGAGGTTACGGCAAGGATAAGAAGGTAGAGACTGATCCGTCTGTCAATGAGTCTCATAGTGAGAGGTAGCTCTAATTTTAATTTTTATTCTTGTGCTGAAGTAGAGTTGCCATATAACGTGATCTTGGTTTCAGGCGCACAGCGTAGTGATTTGGCAATCGCATGCATTACACCGTGTTCTTCGTGACAAATTTGGTTACCATCCGTACACCTATGGAAGAGTGAAGGATGACGGCTGGAAGAAGGAAATGCATCATTGAAAGAACATTGAAAACTTCCAACAAAATAAATACTGAAGTGCGCAGAATGCAGGCAGTCATTGCTGGGCTGACTAAATACTGTTGTTTTGAAAGTCTTCCAACGTGTTAGGCCCTGTGCTGCATACTCCATGCATATACTCATTTAATCCTCGTAATAATGCTGAAGGGGTTTTCCCTCCCCTTTATGGATGTAGAAACTCAGGCCAAGCAAACTGTGGTAACTTGCCCAAGGTGACGCGCTTGGTGAACGGGAGAGATGGAGCTCGAACGGAGAATCTGAGCTCTCAACACCCACAGTAGACTCCAGCATTCCTGAGTGATTGCCAGGATCCACCCAGAGCCAGGGAGAAAGGGAGTGGACTGTAGAGACTTGCAGATAGAGGGAAGTCGGTTTACCTTGAAACTGGGGCTCCAGATGGCATTTGGAGGCAAGGGCAGCAGGGGTAGAACAAATTGGTAAGGAAAAAAATAACGTTCAACATCTCATGATAAGAAGCCTGACGCGGAAAAGGAAATGACCGGTGGGCCTTGGATTTTTTGGCAGTATCTAATGATGACAAGAATATAAAAGATGGAGAGTTTGACTGGCATCAAAGCTTGGAATATAGCTTCGGAACAGAGTTACTCCACTGTGGACTCTGGCTTGTCGTTGGTCCTAGTTCCAAATCAAACTCCAGTAAGCATTGGCCAAGATGTTGCAAAAAAGACTCTCCCTGGGTGCCTTAAAAAGAGGGAATCTGGGGTCTCTGCAGCTGAAGAGGACTTGGTCCTTTCTGATGACCATGATGGCCCAATGCAGAAGCAGGTGCTCAAGTTTGTTTCCTTCTGTGCTACTGAACAGAGAAAAAACCAGATAGGATATAAATTCACAGAGACGGAAGGACCAGCCGATCCAACTTACGTATATACTTTGTAGTTTGCCTGGGATCCTGAAGTAGCAGTTTGTGCTGCTAAAAATCAACACTGTGGTTTGAATGATGATACCAGACACAGCATGGAAAACTACAAACTTTAGTCTTCTTCAAGCCAGCCTGATTGTTTTTTTAAGGCCAGAACATTCTATCCTGTGTATGTAACTATCTTCCATTGGGGGGTTTGGGGGAGAAAGGAAAACACAGAAAGGACTGACATGAAATGTGCACAACCCACCCTTGTCCCCTCATCATGATGGGATTCTTGGCAAATGGCTAAGAAAGAAGTCTTGAGACATCTTTGGTGCACAAAGGGGACTTTATTGAAGCAGGGGGACAGACCCTGTGGGTATAAAGAGCTACCCTGGGGTTGTGAGGAGTGACTGATTACATACTGTTAAGTTAGTGGGGGTTGGGGATAGCCTAAGTCTCTAAGGAATTCGAAAGCCAGGCTTTCAGGACCCCGAGGGACTGGCTGCTGTTAAGATAAGGTTCCTTTTAGTCTTTACTAGAACAAAAACATTAAGGAAGTGAGGCAGCCGTGGGTTGCTTGAGGAAGGTCACAGCGGATGTTTCCGGTGTCTATCAGTGGGCTGAGAGCTATAAGGAGATTGAATTTGAGCTGCATTGCTCTTCCCTTTGTTTCCCTCATCACTTCCCCCTCTGAACAATTTAAGACCCTTAAATCTTTAAGGTTGTTGAAGGCAGAAGGTCTCATCTTCCGTAGCTTCTTCCTACCGGATAGGGGCATAGAAACGTCCCCACCGATGGGTCAGCGTTCGTCAGTGGAGAATTTAATAGGAGTTAGGAAAGGCTAAGGCAGCTGTATCTACAGTTGATGACCTATGGGAGTCTCCTTGAGCAGAAAGGGTCACCTGTTGGCTTGAAGTTGTGGCACTGTAGGAGTCTTGGGACCAGGTGGAGGGACATGGGAGAAAACAGCAAAATGTGCTGAAAATAACCAAAAGGGAAAGAAGCCCAAATAGGAGTCCTTTGTTGACAAAAATCTTTCTTGAGTCCAGGAGTTTAACCAATTACTGAAGGAAAGAGAGGGATAATTGAAAGTGCCAATTTGAGTCTTTGTCAGTCAGAAGCTCAGAAGTAATTTTGTGGTGATCTGGAATGTATACACAGCATTGTGTTTTTAGGAGAGCATAAGTTCCACCTTGTGCAGCACTTGAGGCATCTAATGCCATTTTATTTTGCGTAACTGTGGAACGCGTTCGAGCTATTTTAATGTTTAATAACATGATGTTATTTTGGGAGTCACGTAAGGCCTTGATTTTGTAACAGGTGGTGTGAACCATCACACAGACTCTGTTTTGTCTAGTAAACAATCAGGTGCTTGATCAGAGGCACTTTTATAGAAACAAAAATATAGGTTAGTGGTTAGAGCAAATTGCAAACCCAGTTCCTGCCAGTTCTGCCAGTAAGAAGATTTTAGACGTCAGGCTCGAAGCATCCTCAGATAGAATGGGAACAGGCAGCGGGAATCAGATGGGGTTTTTTGTTTATTTGTTCTGGGGTTTGGGGGTTTTTGTTTTGTTTTGTTTTGCTTTTGGTTTGTAATTCAACTGTTTGTGGTGATCCTTTTGGATAGCCCATAGAGCAACGGGCCCAAAGATCGTCTATACGTGAGTTTTGTGATAATTTCCCTGAAGTTTAGCGCAAGTTGTCTAGTGTAGGCAAACAACAAACACTTAGAGACAATCAGAACTAGAATTTAACATCCATTAAGGTGTGTTATTGAAACATCATTTTTCTACCAACCCTGATTTCCAGAGATAGCCAAACGAACACTAATTCATTTGTAGAACAAATCTGGTTTTAACAAACTGAGCCTAATTATTCACATAAGCTCACCAAGAACAGCGATTGGTCATATAGATCTTTTAAATATTGCTTTTCTGGAACTTTTTATAAGGAATAGTAGCCTCTCCAGGTCAAGCCTCTACAGGCCAAGCCAAGTACTTGCTATCAGACATGCCTGCAAATCCTGGAGATTTGGGCTAATGCTTCTTTGTGAGGTCCCAAAGAAATCCTGAGGTTCCTGCACCTGCCTGGAAGTGACCTTCTTTACTCACCTGGTGAAGCTGCCGGGAACTCTGTAAGCAAGGTATCAGGCCTCCATTTCCAAGGGGCTTTATGGCTCCTTGTTTCGTAAAGTCAACCCGAGTTTCTTAAAACTGTTTGGTCATATCCGAGTCAATGAACTTGAGTCATTCTCAAATATGGCATTCCAGTCAAAGCCTTGGTAAGCTAACCAGTTTTTCCAGTGGTGGCCTGTCCCAGGAACAGATTCTTATTGAACTTGTGCAAATAACTGTAATTACCATGAAAGAAAGAATACTTACGAGAGCTTTTGAATTTCAGAGAGTTCGGGTTGAAAAGTTAAATGCCTCAGTTGTCTACAAACGAATACTTTATCACATTTCTGTATATCCTAAATATCTTAAGAGAAGGTTGCCTTAATCTGGAAGAGCAAACATTAGAGAACCAACAGTATTTCCAACAAGAGTTACAGAAACTGTAATCTTCCTCCATTTAGTTAGTCCCATGTTACTAATTCTTGTTCAGTTTGAATACAGCTTCTTAGTTCTGGAAATGTTTACCCCTTTGTTTTATAATCTTAAAGATGTCAAATACTTGTATTTGTCCTAAAAATCCTTTTTGTAAATCTCCTTGAAGATAAAACATGCTTTGTAAGAGCATCAGAACAATAACTATAAATAACAACAGACTCACAAATGGATATGGTTAACAATCTGACATGAAAGTTCATTATGATGCAATTGACAACGAACTTTGGTTATTCAATATATTGGTTGCTTCAATAATCGGAATATCCAGTGATCACCTTATACCAAAACATATTAAAACTTCAGGAAATATATATATTTGAGTGGTTATAGCATTTATCCAAGCAATATCACCTAAGGTTTACCATTATTTGTTTGACAGGGCTTTCCAAGTAACATACCAAATAAAAAGGCCCAACTGGTCAAAACGATTTCATTTACAATTTAAATCCTGGGAAGTTTGTGAAAACCTGAGAAAATTATAAAGCACATCCTAAATAGGATTACATAGCATCACAAATCTCAATTATTTAGTTAACCAAGGTGGCAATAAGAGATTCTCAAAGCAAATATATAGGGTTATATAGCTGCTAACAAAACCTAGCTCCTTTAACATTGAGAAGTTTTAGCTAAGTAATTAAAGACCTGATAAAGACAAAACATAAAGCTTTGGTTTTCCTGGCAGACAAAAGAGAAGAGACCTTGTTTACATTTTTTTAATCAAAACCAGATCAATAATCTGAGAAAACTTTGTCTTTTGAACAGAGAGAAAAGCAGAATTTCATCTTATACCAGTGTATTTTTAAAATCCATTCATTTCAACCTTAGTCAGGCCTAACCACGAACCTTCTACAATTTTTCATTTGCATTCATATTTTGTCCCAAGCCATTTCTCTCCAAACAACCAGTTTCATTGAGGACAAAATTACTTTCTTTTCTTCTTCTTTTTTTTTTTTTTACCTTTAACAAGAATGTATTTCCATTCCTTATATCTTTTTTACCTATTTCCTACTTTTTTTACATACAAAGTTGTTTTCCTTATTTCCATCAGTCTTAATTACATCTAGCAGAATTTTAACTCTTAGAAACCTTACACTCCAGTGAAAACTAAATAGTAACCAATTGTGCACGGTTACACCAGAATTCTTTAGATGGCAAATTTATGAATCAACTAAGCACTGCGTAGATTTTCCAACAAACTCAAATATCCTTAGTTTCTCTGCAATAAATCAAAAGCACCAACCTATGTTCAGTAAGTAATGCCTTAGTAGTTAATCTTATTTGGAAAAGACCTAGATGTCCAATGAATTCAACCCAGTGTATCATCCAAGCAAAAGTTTAAAGCTTCAGGTTACCAAAGACTTTAAAAGCTATCTTAACAATTACTCATGAAAACTCTTGAGACAGAATTAACCGTCATTGTAAGCCATCTTCTTGTTGACAAATTGCAACAGAGATAAAATGAGCTTATTTGACCTTCAGCAAACCTAGGTAGAAAAAGTTTCATGTTTTTAATGCCGATAACTCTAAAGACATGTCTGTCTTAATTAAACCAACAAACTTCAATTAGTTCGAAAACAAAATATGTTCCACTTGAGTCCGCTTAAAAGTCACGTAATTTGTTCACCATTGTCAATTTCTACCTGGGACTTTGGGGAGGACACCTGAAATGGGCAGTGTAAGTTCAAGGGGGCGCTCTTTGCTCCTTGACACTGAGGATAGGAAGAGGAGTTGATGGTCCCAGAGGCCCCCAGATAGTACAGGAGCCAGCTATAGAGGTTGCACCCGAGGGGGTGCAGAAACAGGAGGAGGGGCAGGGGAAGGCAGAAGAGGTGAAGTGGATAAAAGCCCAGAGGGCAGAGAAAGAGGTCTTCCAGTCCTAAAGCCTGTCAGTGGGGACAGATAAGCAGATGCAGATTTTTTTTTTTCCCCACCAGTAAATTGGAATGGGCAGTCCATGTTGGGCCAGAGAAGACAGGGCACTTCCCTGAAACAAAGGGAGTTTCAACAGCTGCTTGGGAATATTCCTTAAAGTCTCCTTCCCTAGGTAGACTAACCAGAGACAATTGGCTCCAATTATCAGAGTCATTAACCCAGGAAATGAATGAGGGAGAAACCCCTAAATACAGCTAGAGTAATCTGAGTCTATTAGGAAGGAGGAACAGTGAGACAGAGTGTCAGAGTCTCCTTCATTAGGGATGGCCTGTGTTTCCTCCAACAACCCGGAGGAAGGCCTGTTTAGACAATCATCCAATATATCAGGAGGGAGTTTATCACGCTAGTTAGTGGCCAAACACATTCTGCAAGAGGCCTTCAGATCTGCATCCTGATTTAGGGCCATGAAAGCCTGTACATAGGGTACGTCAGTGCATTTGCCCTGTTTCTTGCAGAAGAGATCTGATAGATCCTGTTAAGGCCATGCAGTCCTTTCCAGATCAGTCCTTTCCTAAATTTTGCAAACCAAATAGATTCCAGTGGGTTAAAAGGCATCCCAAGGGAGACGACCCCTTGGGGATTGAAGAAGATCCTATGTTCCTAGAAAAGTAGAGAGGCCCATTACCAAAAATACCCCCAACTCCTGGTTGGGATCCCATGCAGGATATATCAGAGGTTCCTGGTGTCAAAGTGACCAGAGGCGCCCCTCAAACAAAATCACTATGACCACCAACCAGCCGCGAAGGGCCCCCATTGCATCCTGGGCTACAAACGTGTGCCTGGTGTATGGACCTAAATGCCGTGCTGTGCCTTGAACACTGTGCCGTAAAAGGCTGTGCTGCAAAAGGCCGTGCCTTAGTTTACCTGGTCTTGAGGAGCATGCCATTAAGGTCATGCTTTAGTTTCCTTGAAGGCAGTGCCATTTTTAACCCATGGAAAACACTAGAAAGCTTTTACAAGGGGGAATCACCCAATTCTGTAATTTCAGTAGTAGGTAGAGAATGTTGACAGAAAACAGTAACGATAGAAATCCATCATGATCTAAGCGACATTCCAACACATATATTCTTTAGAGCCAGGTTCCCTAGGAAAGAGTCCTCAGTTGGGTTTTAATTCAGTTAGGTACTGGTTTCGGCTGGCTCCCAGTGGAGGTCCCTCAGCCAGAAGCATCTAGACCAGAGACGTGGAGGGGATCACATTAGACCAATGAGAAGGAAACCTTACACAGGAGTCTTAAGAGAGGCAGCTATGCTAGTCATTTAAATGGAGGTCCCATGCCCAAAACAGAAAACGTTGTATAAGGATGCGAATAAAGAGAGGGCATCAAGTTTCTGGGTCTTATTCCCATTCCAGCCAGGGTATTGACTTCCATCCCAAAGGCAGGCTTTCTCCTCCCCATACAGTAGCCACGGGCTAGAGGATTAGGACCAGAGCCATCAACACGAAGGCGTTTCAACGCGACCACACTCTTTGAAAAGCCCCTGAAATGACAGTAAAGGAAAAAGAGAGAAAGCACTCACCATGTTTGCACCAAGGCTCAGAGTCCAGATGAAAAGACCCCAAGCCCCATGTTGGGGGCCAAAATACTGGGCTTCTTGAGCAAAGGGCTAAGAAAGAATTCGTGAGACATCTTTGGTGCACAAAGGTGATTTTATTAAAACACGGGACAGGACCCATGGGGAGAGAGAGTTGCCTTGGGGTTGTGAGGAGTGACCAATAATACACTTTCAAGTGAATGGGAATTAGGGATAGCCTAAGTCTCTAAGGAATTCGAAAGCCAGGCTTTCAGGACCCCGAGGGACTGGCTGCTGTTAAGATAAGGTTCCTTTTAGTCTTTACTAAAACAAAAAACTTTAAGGAAGTGAGGCAGCCATGAGTTGCTTGAGGAAGGTCACAGCGGATGTTCCAGGTGTCTATCAGGCTGTAAGGAGGTTGAATTTGAGCTACATGGCTCTTGCCTTAGTTTCCCTCAACAACCATATGCAACCTACATTACATAAGAATGAAGTAATAGTTTGAGGTGTTCCTGTTTGTTGCAACTCTGGAACATTTACTCTGGCCCCGCTGTTTCACAGAGTGGGTAGTAAACTGCCGAATTCTTATTTATTTACTTATTTGGATTATCGATTGTTTGCTAGCGTGTTTGATTGATTGTAATCCATTGCAGGCTGAACATAGCTAGAAATTCAACAAGTTCAAAAAGGTAGAGAGGAATTCATGGATGAAATATCTATCGTGCATTTCAAAGGGACCCAGAATACCGAGTGATGGCCTCTGATTTTGGCTGCAAACCGGACAGGTGGCCTTCTACAGTCTCACTGCAAAAGGCATGTCCCATCTTCCTATCCTGGGGGCTTGGGCAGGAAATTGAGTCTGAAGAAGAAAAGGTATCATGTCCACAGTAGGTCATCAGGACCAGCCGTGTTCGCGATGAGACTGGAGGTCAAGACGCATAATCCTTTAGGGTCAGAACTATGTGAGGTGCCAAAACGAAGCACCAGGCCACAGCGGGTCAAGTGGAGAAGACCTGCGTGTGTTCTGGAGATGGGAGGTCTTGTAAGACGCCAGAATCACAAATCCTATATTTTTAATGAAACCGAGCCAGGTACTAGGCCCAGAAGGACAAGAACATCCCTGAGTGCATTAGCTTGGAGGACCGCACCGGCCAAACAGGTCATACTTTATTAAAAATCACAAACGTTGGGGCGCCTGGGTGGCTCAGGCGGTTGAGCATCCGGCTTCGGCTCAGGTCATGATCTCGTGGTCCGTGAGTTTGAGCCCCGCGTCAGGCTCTGTGCTGACAGCTCGGAGCCTGGAGCCTGCTTCAGATTCTGTATCTTTCTCTCTCTCTCTCTCTCAAAAAACAAAATAAGCATTGTAAACATCACAAAGGAAGTGAGAGGCAAATAAGATGGTAAAATTCTCTGTGCTCAGGGGGTAGTGGATAAGGATGGCCAAGGACAGAGGGCTCAGAGTTCTGCTGCAGAAGGAGGAGGCTGATATGGGAGTAGATTGAGACGAGATCCAAAGAAGTCCTGAGAAGTCAGTTCAGGGGGCCTCAGCAGGGAGGAGATACTGACCACCAAGACCTAACCTCTGCGGGAACATTACAGTTTACAAAGCACTTGAACAAGCAGCTGTTGCCATAGGTCAGCCCGAGCCAGCGTGGGTAAGCGCACGGTAAATTAAGAAATGTAGTGGGCTCATTCCAGCCTGCGCCGTGTTGTGTGAGACCTTCTTCCTCCTTTCTCCTTCCTCAATTTCTGCATGTAAACCAAGGCCTCTCAACCTCAGCACCGTGGACAATTTGGACCAGATCATTCTCTGCTGCGCTACACAGAATGTTTCACCGCATCTCTGACCTCCTCCCACCAGATGCCGGCAGCACCCCTCCCCTGCCCTTGTTGTGACACCCAAAAACGTATCCAGACATTTCCAGCTGTCCCCCTGAAGGGTAGATTCGCCTCTGGGTGAGGACCACTGACCTAAACAGACAAAAATCTTCCCTGATGGTTCTTGGTGATCTCTGTGCTTCTCTTCCGTCTTTCAGGAGGGAGCTCAGCAGATCATGCAGTGTTTTGTAATTGCACAGGTTTGTGGTGAGAGCCAGGGAGACGTGAGATCAAGCCTGACTCTGTCACTTACTAGTCGCATAATCACAGGCAAGTCCCTTAATCTATATGAGCCTTGTTTCCTTGTCTGCGAAATGGGGGTAATAATCAGACCATCTCAAAAGTTCTAGTGAGAAAATGATGTCATTCATGCAGAGTGCTGAGAGAGACAGGGACACGATAAATGCGTAATCATTGTTAGTGATCCTTATTATTGTTACCGTTGTATGAGAAGGTGGCTGTCCTTGACCATTCGGTATGTCACCTCCTCTCCCCTGTGGGAATCGGAAGATGGATAAGACCATCGCCTTCCCCTCAGGAGTCCGCAGACCATTAGGGAAGAGAGGGCTGTCCATGAATCACTGGAATGCAGGCCATCAAAACGGTTGCCAGAAATGAAGTACAAGTTGCTGCCTCCCAGTTTGAGATGCAGGGAAACAGATGCCAGGACTACCTCCGTACGGACAACTGTGGCGCCTCGTCACCTGGAATGCGCTCAGCAGTTCTGGATGCCACGTCGCAAGATCAAAGATGTCTGGAGAAGGTCCAAGGAAAGGCACCAAAAATGAGAGACGGGGTAGTGCTCTGCTGTCTTAGTCTGGGAAGGTGAAGGCAAAAGAGGTCACGATTGAAATATACGAAACCATGGAAAGTGAGTATTTTTTCATGCTTTTATTTCATTAATAAAAGTGTGTGCAGATCCACCTCCATCTTGGCTCTGTGCGATGAACACAGAAATAAACTAGTGCAGCCCCCGTCCTAAGGAACTCAGACTCAGTGAGGGAAATGGGCCTATAGGCAAGTACAGTTGAGTTTTGAACCACACAGGGTTGAACCGTGCAGGTCCACTTATACATGGATGTTTTCAATAAGTACCATAAGTACTATAAATGTATTTTCTCTTCTTTATGATTTTCTTAACAGCATTTCTTTTTCTCTAGCCTACTACATCATAAGAATACAGCATATAACACATACAATGTACAAAATATGTGTTAATCACCCGCATATGTTATCGGTACGGCTTCCAGTCAACAGTAGGCTATCAGTAGTTACGTCCTGGGGGAGTCAAGTTATAGGCAGATTTTCAACAACACAGGGGGTCAGCTGCCCTAACCCCTGGGTTGTTCGAGGGTCAACAGGATCTTCGAGACATCAGTAGAATACCTGATGGCCTTATGATTGAACTGCGGTTGGAAGTCAGAGGGAGAACCTCACAGGGCCAGAGAGGCTCCACAAAGGACGTGATGCCTGCCTTCACGTTAAAGGATGAGTGGAATCTCAATGGAAAAAAAGAAGGAGGGCATTCAAGGGCGAGAGGAAGGGAATTTCAGTAGCATGACCATTGTGGCGATTGGAGCAGATGCTTCGGGAACAGTCAGCTTGGACAATTCCTTAAGTGCACAAGCTCACCTTGTTCTGCCCTTTCCACTTCCAGGATGAGCTTGCTCACGTCTGCATTCGGCTCTAGAATTCTCTTCCACGAGCATCCTGCTCAGCCAACACAAGTGGACATCAGAAAATCAGAGAGCTACCCCCACCAGGGGTAACTCCCAGCCAATGGAAACACGTTGTGTGGTGGGTGGTTGCTCGGGCTTCCCACTTGGGGTGGGGGTGACTTCTGCAGGCTGCACTCTGTGTGCCTCTGCAAGGAACCGTAGAACTCAGCCCTCATGGCCCTACAGCAGCAACCTGGGTAATCCTCCCTCCCGGCCCCACCCTCTGCACTTCCTCACTCCCATTTCTTTGAATATTACCCCCAAATAAGAAGCCTGCACCCAAGTTTTCACCTCAAGCTCTACATTTTGGAGCAACTCTAAGATCATGGCGAAGAGCAATTGAGAAAAAAAAATGCCATAATTTTTCACCAGTAATTGAATTTCTAAATTTATAACAACAATATACCATGAAATAATATTTTGTGGGCTGGGGAACTGTCCAACATTGTTGAGCCAATTATTAGTTTCGTGATCCTGGACAAGTTCCTTGGCCACTCGGAAACCATACACTTTCTTTATCTGCTTCTTAGCTCCTAGAGTTGGGGAAATACAGAAGATAGGCATATTAGATACGTGTTAACTACCGTTATTATCAATAATAACAACAATAATAATAATAATTGAACATAGGATAAGGACAACCTCTCTACAACCTGTGTAACTACTATAATAAATATAAATAAATAATATAATAATTTAACACAATAATGTAATAAAATAACACAATAAGCCCAGTGTTATTAGTTTATGGTCACAGTTCATTTTTGACCTAAAGTGTTCATAACCAGCTTGATCAAGCCCTTGAATCCCTCAACTCAGCTCTTAATGATCTTTTGCTATTGCCGATCAAATTTGCTTTCAATGGAAAAAAAAATAAAGTTGCAACCACTAAGAAAATTCTAAAGAACATGTCATAAGGGACAGAAATCAATTTCCAAAAGTCCCCCAAGGTTTGGGACATAGAAGCTGCAGCATCGTATATTTTTAGAGCCAGCAGGGTTTGAGAGAGCGTCAGCCCTCTCACATTAGAAATGCAAAAACTGCTGGGGCGCCTGGGTGGCGTCTGACTTCAGCCCAGGTCATGATCTCGCGGTTTGTGGGTTCGAGCCCCGTGTCAGGCTCTGTGCTGACAGCTCAGAGCCTGGAGCCTGCTTAGGATTCTGTGTCTCCCTCTCCCTCTGCCCCTCCCCTGCTCATGCTCTGTCTCTCTCTGTCTCTAAAAAAATAAATAAACGTTAAAAAATTTTTTTTTAAAGGAAAAAACTGAGAGCAGGCAAGGGGGAGAGATTTGATCAACGACACACATTATGATCTGTAGTGGACTCACACCTAGGAGCCTGGTTTCTTGGCTTCTAATCCACAATTCTTCTAGCGGTCTATGAATGAGTAGCATGGCAAGAAAACGTGTAGCATTTTGAAGTCACTATTCCAAAATGGATAATGCCTGTGTGAATATGTAAATTTCTATAATATTATCATATATGGCCCTAACCTAGAAAGGGGTTAAAGGAGAACTTAAAAAAAACATTTGTCACTGATGGAACCGTATCAGCAAAACCGATGAACGTCTTTCCTTTGTGGTTGGAATTAAGGATAAGGGCATTGCATTTCTATAGCACATACCTTGGGATACAGATGGATAGGAGTACCTGGGTGGCTCAGTCAGTTAAGCAAGTCTTGGTTTGGGCTCAGGTCTTGATCTCACAACTTGTGAGCTCGAGCCCCGCGTTGGGCTCTGTGCTGGCAGCGTGGAACCTGCTTGGGATTCTCTCTCTCCCTCTCTCTCTCTCTCTGCCCCTCCTTCTCTCTCTCTCTCTCTCTCTCTCAAAAATAAATAAACATTAAAAAAAGATACAGATGTATAATGGAAACTGGGCAACTTGGTGAAGAATCTGTTGGAATATGGCAATTCCATGTTCCTATGTCGCTTGTTCTATAACACACACTCACATGCACACACACACACACACACACACACACACACACACAGAACGTACTCCTTTTCCTCGTCAGGAATATTGTGCTTACTTTGGCTGGGAAGGGAGGAAGAGGAAGTTCCGATTTTAAGTTCTAGGCAAAGCTGCATGGAAGCACAACCTTTGAATATCACTCTTTGAAAGCACATGCTTAAAAGCTGGAACACACACACACGCGACCACGTGCGCATCTCGTCCAATCTCCTTTAGAGACACCTCAGCCCCAGCTGCAAAGACATAGAGAAATAATTGATTATATTAATTGTGATAATTTAAGGTTGGTGATGCACACATTAGAAAACAATAGACGATTGTTATTTTTCATGGAAATTCTCTAGGGAAGAAAAAGCGTTCTGTCAAAAAGTGGAGGTGGAAGAAGGTTAATTACCGGCTAATGATTTGGGAATACAAATCTGGCCATCTTTGTTTCCTATTAATTGACCAGATTAAGTTAGTCATTTGGTTTTTGTGCTCTCTTTGTTTCAACCACAGTCTTATCTTTTTTTTTTTTTCAGGCCATAATTACCAGTTACCCAGGTACCATTTAATTTTGTCAGAAATCACACCTATAGCTTAATTAAAATCCATCCTGTTTAAAATACATACATGATAATAAGTATATAATAATATGATGCATTTATGGAATTATACAAATATACGTTATAAAATATATAATATACATAACATCCACTACAGTATTTATATAATTACATATTAAGTGTTCTAATGCTAGGCACCATAATCGGCGTTGGGGATACAAAAATGAAAATGTCACAGTCTAATTGCTCGATCTGGGTATACTCGGCTATGGCCTGATTGTGAATGTTCCAGGTATCCCTGAGATCAAGCTGCCGTTGAAAAAGGAGGCACTCGCCTCCTCCAAAACCCCTCCTCCTCCAGCCACCCGCTCGCACTAAGCCATGAATTTCCTCGTGCCTAGTGGAGCCGTTTATGAAATAACTGTCTCTATTGATTTCTGCGTCCAATACAGGTATGCTTGCTCAGCCGGCCATCTGTTTTCTGCCTAAGGCAGGACCATTGAGAAAAATAAAGGAGAGAGAAGATGTGTGTGTGTGTGTGTGTGTGTGTGTGTGTGTGTGTGTGTAGAGAGGTGATGTTAAAGAGAGGAACAGGGATTCAAATCGTTCCTCTCTGGTAGAAGGGATGCTACACACACGGGTAGCATTTTCCCTCAAAAGTCAAGAAGTAGTTTTGCTTCCTGTTTAGAGGTTGTCAGGGAGCTGAGTCCCCTCGATTTGCGGTCAGAAGACCATGCTGTCCTCGGGCTCCACCACTTGCCAGTGCTGTGACCCTAGCATAATCATCTGACCTATCGTCATAATTTCCTCATCTAGAAGTAAGCTGATGACTCACCACCCCTCCCACTTCATAGGGAAATGTTCAGAGCCTTGTGGGACAACTCCCAGGAGAGCTCTTCAGAAACTGTCGAGCAATGTATAATCAAAGACTTACGTGTATTACAATAGTCTGAGAGGGAGATGGAGGTAATATTCATCTAGGGACCATCAAAATTATCTGGTTCTTTGAGCCATCTCTGGCCTCTGGCCTGAGTTCCCCTGGAGCGGTTCCCCCCCAACACGCACACACACACCATCCCTTTTCAGGTGAAAAGGATTCTTGCGGATTATGTATTTTACATCAGACCCTAGAAGCTTTCGGCCTCTGGCAGACTCCACAGACACCATTTCTCCAAAAGGCTTTGAAGAATGATCTATGAAGGACGCTACAAAACATCTCAAGATCAATTGCTGTAATTATCCCCTGAATAATTTTCTGCCATTATTCAGGTTGTACATATTGTACATGAAAGGCTATGTTCAGCCAAACCAGAAGCTTGCTGGGTCCGGGATTTACAGCTCACTATGTAGGAAGATTTAGAAGGCAACCCCTAGGAAATCCATCTGGAGATTCTTGGGAGGATAAAGGGAAATATAAGTTCTTTTCATCTTAATATTCCTTACGCTCTGCTCATTATGATTAGATATATCTTCTAGTTAAGCCCTCAACAAAAATAGAACGGGCAATGAAAAGACTATTTATTTTCTTTTCTATTGCTAAGGCAAAGTGGCATGCATAAAAATAATAACAACAATATAAATGCTCCAATGCTTATCTATTTAGAGAATCATTCTATGTCTCTCATTTACTAAGTTTAGAGAAGAGAAAGAATCCCTTTCCAGAGAGTTACTGAAGAACAGGAAAACGCTAGTTGACGTATTGTCACTTCCCATACTTTGTAGACACTCACATACTCCCTTTCTTTTTCATGTATAAGAGAAAGAAAATCATTGAGTTTTCCATTTCTGTCTCCCTCGAGCTCTCGGGGGAAAAATTGTCTGAAAGAGACAGGAACACAGAGCCTCTGAGAAAGATCATGAGAGCTTCCTTTCCCATTATTAAGATCATTACTGAGGCAGGTTAAAGGGGAAAATAAAATCCAATATATTTGCTGTTGTATTGATCATTAATGTAAACCAGCTTTGCCTCAGATGAAACAGTAAACCCAGCTTTTCCAGACCCCCACCACCCGGGTGATAGGCCATCGGTGGCTGGACAATAATGCATTTTAGCAGCAAATGTCCTCTGAGTCATGGTTGATGGTTCTGCCCCTGAAAGCGCTATATACAATTGTATAAAGGCGGGACTTGGAACATAACTAAGGTGCTTTCTGGGATTTTTGCAGCCGGATCCAGAAAAACAAAACAAAACAAACTCCAGTTTGTTTAAGCAATAACAAACAATGATAAGTTTCCATAATCGGATAATCTATTTCAAAGTCTCCATTAGTGTCCTCGGGGGTTATTTAGTTGACAACATTAGTTTAGGCAAGGTTGCTGAAATGCCCTGAAATAAAATGGCTTAGATATCGCAGCCGAGGGGCATTACTTGGCAACCAGGGATGTATGTTCAAGGTCTAAATTCAACTAGATGTTCTGCCCTCATTGGTGGAATGTAATCATCTGGCCCATAGACACAGGCAGAGACTGAGGGTTTAAAATGTATAAACACAGCCTTCTCTAATCCCTTTTCTCAGGCTCACCATGGGTGGGATTTAGGATGATAATGGGGAAGGTTAAAAAATAAGGCAAAATGAAAGGTCATGACCTTGCTGCTCTTTTTCTGGAGGATTTAATACCAGTAACTTTATCTGGTTTCCAGCATCTTGGTGGCACCTGACTTCACAAAGTGTTCCTTACTTTTTCCTCCCTACTTCCTGGGGGATTTGGGAAGGGAAAAATGAGAAGGGAAGAGTGGTTCATGGTAGAATCATAAGTCTGCCTACTTTGAGGGGATCTTAGAAAATCATTGCATCTAACCTGGTCCTTGTGTTAACCTTGGGTACATGTCCTATGAGGCACCATAAGCTTGATGGGCTGAACTTTTCTTATGTACTCGTGATATCATTTGGTTCCTACAAGCCTCGCTCACAACTGAAACTTAAAACATACTGACTGACTGAATGGTCTTTCTCATTTTGTAATATATAAATTCATTACCAATTCATTAAGTGCCTTACCCAAAGTCACAAGTCGAGATAGGGGCAGAATCGAGACCACAGCTCAGATCTCTTGGGTCTTGGCATAAAGGCAATGGATCTTTAAAGGACCAAAGATTTTATATGATTTCTGTATGGCAGCCATAGTTGCCTGCCATGTGGAATTTTCTTTCTGGTTTGTTGCATTTAGCTAAATTCTAGGGTTTTTTTTATTTGTTTAAAAATCGTAGGGATGCCTGGGTGGCTCAGTCCGTTGAGCGTCCGACTTAGGTCATGATCTCACGGTTTGTGAGTTCAAGCCCCACATCGGGTTCTGTGCTGATGGCTCAGAGCCTGGAGCTTGCTTCAGATTCTATGTCTCCCTCTCTCTCTGCCCCTCTGCCACTCGTGCTCTGACTCTCTCTCTCAAAAATAAATAAACATTTTAAAAAATTGTAGTAAGTTTATCAGAGAATCTGGAGACTCATGATGCAGCCAAAATGGAAAATTCTGGAAGTACTTTCAGATTGCATCTGCTGGTCCTGTGTATATGCAGGGTGTGTGTCTATGCATCCGTGTATGTGTGTGTGTTGGGGGGGGGGTGCATGCCTGAGAAACCGCTGGAATTAAGAAGTTTCTTAATAGACGATACTCGGATAAGTCCATTGCCAGGTGTACCACCGTGCTCTTTTGATGGGAAAAGATTTGGGAGTTTTGCTCAGTGTTTCCAAGGGCCAAGGCACTCCAAAGCATTAAATATGTACTAATGCTATAAAATGGGAAAAAGGCCCTAAAATCTGAGGATAATTGCACACATCAAGCTAATTACCCAGAAGCACTATTAGCTAATGAGATTAGCCAGAAGGACTGTCCAGCATTGATTAATCAAAGAATAATGCCAATGCACCTGCAGTAAAAAGGCACCCGATTTCTAACAAAGGAAGCGTTTGTCCATGTTCAGAGATTCTACTGTGCACTTATTTTTTTGCTATGCTCTTGCTCTATAAGAAGCAAAACTCTTCATAGATTAATACTCTGCGGGAGGCTAAAGTGGACTGTAAATCCAATAGTTTCATCCCTCTAGATGAGAAAGCTGAGCTCATGACTCAATTTCTCCATTAAAGAAATGGAAACACTCATCATCGGTGCCCCTCCCATTCATAAGACTGTGAAAAAGCATTTGAGGCTCTGTGCGCACAGCCTTAGCCCCAAGTAAAATCTTTGATGCTTAAAAATAGCCAGCTAGACAAATGTCCCAGTTATGAAATGTCTAGCTGGTATTTCCCTCACCTTTCATCAGGAAAAAACGTTCACTTTAGGGAGAACTGCCATCAGTTTACAAAATATACATTACTTAAGAAAAAATGGCAAATACTTGAATAGGAAAAAAAAAATCACAAATAATACAGAAAATATGTCACCTTACTCTCAATTAAAGAAATGTAAGCCAAGGGATGCCTGGCTGGTTCAGTCGATAGAGCATGCGACTCCTGATCTTAAGGTTATGAGTTCGAGGCCCATGTCGGGCGTAGACATAACTTAAAAAAAATTTTTTTAATGAAAAAAATATAAGCCAAAACAACAAAAATTCCCTCACAACTAGAGAAAAAAATGTCCTTCATTCAACTATTTTTTGAGTGCCAATATGCACTGTAAAGGGTCAATCATTTTTTTTTTAAAGAACAATTAACAAAAAAATCCCTGTGTGGTTTTAAAATTCCTATATTAAATTGCATCTCCTGCTTTTTTTTCCAGATCACTCTGCTTGTCTTAGGCCCCATAAAGGGGCCTTTCTGACATACATTTTTGAAAAAAGCCATTGGTGTGCCTCTATTACAGGGCTGTGGTATTGATGTGCCAGTTAAAAGGTTTCTAGTTGGTAAAATGCTGGGAGAAAGAGTTTCTGTCACCACTTATTGGAAAGCAAATTCAAATGCTTTTGAACATCAAAGGCCTTCTGTAGGGAGAAATTAGCCAAGTTTCCTTCCCTTTGGATAAGGGATTTTATTTTCTACCACAAGGGCCATGGTGGAAAAGCCTGAAAAATCTGGTCTGTTCTAGTTTCTGCTGAGACAGCATCAGAGTCAGATGTCTTTTAGAGACCAAGGATACCATGATGGAGACCTATGTTGCTTTCTTCTTTGGGGCAGCAAAAGCGAATTGCCATCTTGGGATGTTTTTTGGTGTTTGGCTTATTGTCCCTCAGGAGTCAATTATTATGGATGTGTTCTTGGAGTTCGTTATTAATAAATTTTATCCTAGGAAGAAGAATCATGGCAGAATATTTTAAAGCACGTCCTTAAGGAGATAATCCATCCATGTGATTATAATGGCCTTTATTCCACAGCTGTACTGTTTATTCATATCCCTGCTCGGGAGGATCTTCTCTAAAGAGAGATCACGTGGTTCTATTTGCTGATGAGTTTCCCACGCATGCTGCAGTGTCTGGAAGAAAATTAGTGCTCAAAAAATATTGGGTACATGAGTGACTGGTATCTAGAAGCTGTCACTGAAGGTTATCAACCTCTTTGACTTTAGGCTACAACTCTACTTATGCATTCCTTAACAATCTTTAATAATTTATCTGTTCATTCAATGCACGTTTCCTAAGTGAGAACTCCGAATAAGCCTCTATTCTAAGTGCTGGGGAAACAATAGTGAAAAAGCAGACCCAAAATCACCGCATTTATGGAGTTTATGTTCTAGTAGGGAAGACAGATGGGGGTAAGTGCTACAGAGAACAATAAAGCCGAGATCGAGGAGTATTATTGTGGAACGCATGTGTGGTGAGGAATCGAAATATCCTAGTTTCTGTTAGTCTTACTTAAGAAAAAAAAAAAAAAAAGAGGAAGGCTTAGAAGTCTAGATGGATAAACCAAAGTTTATACTTAAAAGAAGTAGCCAAGGATAAAGACAAGAGGGGCCACTCAGTAATATCGTGAAGAAATGTGTGAGCTCTCAAACTCCTGTCTCTGCTTCTGCTGTCTTTTTACCTGGCCACCTTCCTCAAGTCAGTCTGATTTTATCCACTTGGGCCAGTAAGTTGCCTCTTTTCCCCAGGATTCTCTGGAAATGTGTTCATGTCCGCTGCCCGGGCTAAGCTTATAACATTTCTCCCCTAGTATTACTCTGTTCCCTGTAGACAGAACTAATGCCATTCCCAGGAGGACTCCCACTGCCAGTGCAGGATGCCCTTGGATTCCATTTTCGGCATGTTCCATCTTACCAGGAAATGACATCAGCCTCCTCCTGGGAAGGAGATAGTACTCACCTAATTTCTCTTAGATGTGGAAATAAGTCATGAAGTTTAGGTGTGCAATCTGATGGTGCAAGAGCTCGTATACAAATACTAGTCATTTCTATGTCAAATTTCACACTCTCTTCATTGCACCGTTCTTTTTTACCGGAAACTTAGAAGGGTAACGGGTACACAAATTACGCAGAAAAGAAGGGGAAAGGTAGAACGATCCTAAAGACAAACTTGGCTTATTCACGTGTATGCCAAGGGCTAAGCCCATAACACTTTTTCTACCTCATTTCTACCTTCTCTCGTAGAAGACCCAATCCTGTAGCTTTAAGTTCGTCCCTGCAAGTTAGTAGATCCTTAGCTCTCCCCGGTGAAACAAACAAGATACTTGATATCAACTTACTTCCTGGTTTTTACTTACAATACAAGGTCTTTTCTTAAAGGAAAAAATCTTGAGCAAATGCTCTTACATTGGGGACTTTTTCTAATTTAAGGCGGTGGACTCATCCAACAGATTGCATGGTCTCTCTGCACAGAATCTAAGCTTTGAGACACTGTGTGATGACATTTGTAAACATAAAGCAAAGGTATTTCTTATTATTTATTTGACCCTCTCCTTCAGGTCTCTTCAGATATTTCACAAGGAAGAAATTGGCATATGCTGACTTTCCACCAGTCTCTCGACCCTATTATGTGTCTCTAACATCTGCATTTACTGTATTGGGGGAGGAGGTTAGGAGATCAGAAGTGTGGAAATTAACCTGCCGAGAATGTAAGGTAAATATAATCAGAGCGGGTAAAAGGAAGCAAAGCAAAAGAAAACAAAACGAGTCAAACAATGAGAAAAAGAACAGATCTTACTGGGGTTTTGTTGTTGTCTTCGAAAATTTGGGATTACCTTTTGGAAATGTTTTCAACAAGGGCAATACAAACACGTCAGAAATGTAAAACATCAGCCCGCTCCCTGTACCTGCTTTTAAAAATTGCTCTTTGATTGAATCCACAGGGAACGGCAGAGGCAAGGCAATGAGCCTTACACAATGAAAGACTTAAATATGATTGAGGAAAGGCCAGCATTTGAAGCTCTTTTAGTGAAGAATTTATACACAGTGTTTTAAAAAGTGGCTAAGGAGGTGAGGTGGTAGGAGAGGGGGGCAGGAAGGAGAGGGAGGTAGTTGGTTGGCAAGGGTGGGGTTGGGGGTATAGAAGACCAAAGAACGGGGAAAAAAAATTAAATAAAATAAAATACCCTCAAGTCAGATTCCTTTATATAAACCTTTGGGGATAAAAAGCTGCCACTAAATGAAAGTGTTACCAAAGCAGATGGAGAATAACATCAGAAAATCAATAAAAAGCTGCCACTAAATGAAAGTGTTACCAAAGCAGATGGAGAATAACATCAGAAAATCAAATGACACATTTAAAAGGGCAAAACATCAATATTACCTAAAGAACTGATCAAATGTGTCATTTTGAAATGCACACCAAAGCAACAAAATCATGAAATGCATTAAAACGGTGAACTGGGGAATGGAGAGTGGGCGCTTGGTTGACTCCCGCCATGCAGAAAATCAGACGTTATGTGCTGGAATACATGAATATAAAGGGAGGCAGGTTGTTTCTATACACAGTTAGAAGTTGTCAAAAAAAAAAAAATCAAAATGATGGGCCATGCTAAGAGATGCATTTGTTCCAGCCAAGGGGACTGGAGCTGGTTTCCCAGACAGACAGCCTGACGCTCTGCCTTGTCAAGTCATTTTCTTCCTCTGAGCTACAGTATCTCTTTGGAGGAGGCTTAACAGGTGAGAGGGCCCAAGGCAAAAACTCTGAGTTCTGGACTAAGAATATGACGTGCTGTTTAATAGCGGGAGCCCTTTGATGACCGGCTTATCGGTGGGTGTCACCCAGCCCTCGTAGGCTTGTCTGCAGCAAAGCTCTAATCATACTGGCCAGAAGAGCCGGTTCAGAGCAGGTAAATGCAAGCTGTGTGTTGTCTGGATTAGGACAGTCACTGTGTGTGAAACCCACAAGCCAGCAGCTTATCATGAAGTATACACATTCTCTGAGGATTTTGAAAATGCTGCCAAAGATCTCCGGTGGGACTCAGACAAATTAGAAGAGTCTTTGTTGAGTGCAGGGCTGGAAGGAAGGGGGACGAGGTGTCCAGTGTTCAGGATGCAGCGTTCCCTGCCCGTCCAACGTGGTACATAAGGGCAAGGGCTTTAGACTCATGTTGGCATGGAGTTTAGTCCTGGCTTCATCACTTATGAGCCAGGAGAAGGTAAGTAATTTACTAAATCCCTCAAAGCCTCAGTTTCCTCATCTCTAAAATAGAGATGATGACGGTAAGTATCTCATGGGCGTCCTTGTGAGGATTTAATAAAATAACGTACATAAAGGATTTCACAAGTGCCTGGCATAGAGTAAACACTCCCTCGACGTAAGCTATTACATTAAATCACAAGCTGTGGAACTGAAAGGGATCTTTTCATTCAGTATCAACCTCTTTATAAGGAATTACTGTCAACCTCTTTATAAGGAATTAGTAAAGGGAGGTCCAGAAAACTGAGATGAACTTGTCAGAACAACACCGCTATAATGGCCCAGAGCCCTCAGTGCCTCTTGCCCCCCCCATCTTTAGATGTTTCCCCCTCGCATTTATTCTTTGTGGCACACTCGTGCTGGGATGCCAGTTTTCCTTCTCCCCAAATCATTAGCTTGACCCCTGAATCTCTCTCTTCCTCAATTAAAAGACTGACTCCTATTTAAGCAAGAATAAGCCAATGCACGTTGAGGTATTCGTGACTGATACTGGTGTATAACACCCGGATGCTTGCCCCCCCAAGGATATTTCCATTTCAAAATAGAATGCACAATTCTGATGGAAAGGATCTCAAGCGCTGGTTGGGTGCAGGAGGGATAGAGGCATTTTTGTTGCATATCGAAGGTCTTTTCACACTTTCTATAAATGAGGGTATGGGGTCACTGCCTAGCTCAACTTCAAGGGACACCATTAACCTCTCTGGGAGGAAGGCCATGACATACGTGCCAGGCGAAGCCCATGTGTAGCCCACATGCACATCACGTAGGAGACCGGGAGACACTGCCTCTCTGGTGATTAGCTTTCAAGTTGTGGAGGAGAGAAATAGTTACATTCAGACATATTGAAATTAATTCAAGTCTCTAAGGAAGGTCAATGGAATCGAGGAGAAATCGTTTAACTACCTTAAGTATAAACTAAACACATTGGGAGAGGGGTGCCTGCGTGTCCCGGGGGGTTGAGCATCCAACTTTTCATTACGGCTCAGGTCATGATCTCACAGTTTGTGGAGACTGAGCCCCAAGTCAGGCTCTGCACCGACAGTGCAAAGTCTGCTTGGGATTTTCTCTTTTTCTTTCTCTCTGCCCGCTCGCATTCGCTCACTCCCTCTCTCTCAAAATAAATAACATGAATTCTAAAAACAAGAAATGTCTTTAGAGGATTCCTTTAAGATCTAGGCTCAAAAAAGAATTTTGACTGTTTCTGATTTCTTAATAATAAGAGAGAACTGGGGAAAGGGAAGAAGGAAGAGGAATAAGAACACATATATCCGGAAACCTTAAACGAAAAGAATAGGTCCTGTGCCAAGGAAGTAGATGACCTGTATCTGTCAACTTTTAAGCTTCCTTACTTCAGAAGTTGGCTGAGACCCCACAGGGCTGAGGATTCCATGGCCATTTTCATGAGGTTCCTTCAGGATATTGAACCTGTAACTCTGAGTGCTCCAGATTCATCCAGATTGAAGGAGATTATCTAAGTAAGAAATCAAGACCAGAGGTCTAAAGAAGAGGTCAAAATATGTGTGGTTAGGATGACCAGGAGGCTGTACTTCTAGGAAACCAGGCTGCAGATGAGGGAAAACAACACGTCCCTAGGAATGTGATATCTTTGCCAATGATGCTTCCTCCAGCCATCCGCAGAGCTTGCTCCCTCCCTTCCTTCAAATTCCTGCTGAGATCAGCATTTCAGCAAGGCCTTTCCTGATACACATCTGAAATAATAACCACCCCCCCCATCCATCCCAACACACCTTAACCTTCTCTAGCATCAATGCTCTCTGACATATTCTATATTTTCCCGCATATAATAACTGTCACTCTGGTAGGTAGAAAGACGGCTCCTCAAAGGACGTTTATATCCTAGAAGCTGAACATATACTTTGTATGGGTAAAGGATCTTTGCAGATGTGATTAAGTTAAGAATTTTTAGCTGGGGAGATTATCCAGGGTTGTCAGAATGGACCCTAAATGCAACCACATCCGTAAAAATGAGGTAGAGGGCGATTTGATACACATGGAAGAGACCAGATGAAGACAGTGCAGAGAGAAACTTGAAGATGGTGGGTTTGAAGATTAGGAGGATATGGCCACAAGCCAAGGAGTTCCGGAAGCCACTGGAAACTGGAAAAGGCAAGAAATGTTCCTAAAGGACGTGTGAGCCCACCAACACCTGGACCCCAAACTTTTGGCTTTCGGCACTACGAGAGAATAAATTGCCATTGTGGTAAAACACCAGTTTGTGGTAATGTTACAGCAACTGTGGGAGAATAACGTACCCTTCTTCACTTCAACGTAATCTCCAAGAGGAAAAGGTCTTTTTCCTTTTGGTTCTCTATCGTCAGTATCTAAACCGGGGGGCCTGTTAGAGATTGAACGTTTACTATTTATAGATGAACCGATCAACGAATGAATGAATGAATGAATGAATGAATAGGAAGAAGTCTTCATATCTTAAATGTATCCTGAGTTTCAGGCTATTTGCTCCTCTAAAATAAAACAATTGCCAGCAGTTGGCATTTAAAGTGCCTAGCATACACCAACATAACCCAGTAATTCATTCACCACGTAGCTAGGCTTACTGTGGGAAGCATTTCTGGCCCGTCTTTAGCAAACAGATCTTGCCCAATTAGTAAGTGTTAGAGCCAGACTTAGAAACCAGAACTTTGGCCCTCAAGCTTGATATTCTGTCCAATCTGGCTCACCTAGCCTCATTGAGATGCAGGGCCTTCATGGGGGCAGAATCCACAAAGCTGGAACAGAACCAAGACCATTTTCTACAGGTAATGCCTACTAACCAGTCTCGTTTCTTACAGCCATACTTCTATCATATCGCCAGCAGATTCTATGGTGATTGTGGAAGCCGGCTGTTACCACCCAAGGCTGAGGCTGCCAATATTAGACTATTATAATATATGTAGCTAATAGGGCTTATGCTGTCATAATGTGGCAGGACTGGATGGATCTCTGTAATAAAAGCTGCGAATCTCTTGCATGTCTGTATTGCCTTGACTTTCTACGTGTAGTCACATCGGTCATGTCATTTTCTCATCCCAAAATCCCTGGGAGAGATCGATCCATTTGGATCTATCAGGAGGACTTTTGTTCAGGAGGACCGAAGAGTGCTCCCGGTGATCCCTCCACCCAGGCAGGTGGGCATTAGTCATTGCCCTCCTAAGTCACAGGATGAAATACGTAAGAAGGTGTCCTAGAAGAGTCTAAAGAAGCTTACCCACGTGACAGGTTACTCTTTCGAGCTAGTCCTGGCCTTAGAATGAAAAATGAGATTCTGGTACTCTTCTCTGATGCACTGCAGTTGGCTTTCTCACCTCTCCCCAAGCTCTATGCCCAACCCTCGGCACTCTTTCCTGGGCCTGTAAACTTACTGTTTGCACCCAAGAGTCAACCAAAATCAGAATGCTAATTTATTAAGCAAATGGGAAAAAATGTCAGTGTGCTCTAGCTATTAAACTGTGACTGGAACAAGAACAACACAAATCTCGCTTTTATAAGTTGAAGCAATCACAGAGAGAGAAAGAAAAAAAGAAACTGTTTTCTCCGGACCTTCCATGGCCAGTTCAGAGAAAGAAAAAGACATGACAACCCAAAGTTGTCATCCCGTCCCAGGATAGTCAAACCCAAACTTGAGGGAGATGGTTTATCCCATTTCTCAACAGTTCCTGAAACAGGTTGAATGTTGTTTGGGGAAATGTGACAACCAACCCTAGGAAAAATTCTCAGTCACCAAACTTATTAAGTGCACTTATTCCAAAATTATATTCTCTGCTCTTTTTTTTTTCCAGCACAAATTGAGCACCTTTAAAAGGAGCTACAGAACACTTACACCTTTTTTAGAACAAAGTATCATTCTTGCAAGCCATTTATTTCTAATTACACAGTTATTTTATCGCGTAGCACTTGCTAAAAAAAAGAGACCGTGAGGCAAAGAATAGGCTGATTTAAGGTATTTTATTTCTTTTTATTGAAAAAAAGTTAACAATCTAATTTCTTTTCTCTCTGGAATTAAAAAATGTTAAAGGGTACCAAGTGTTTCTCATTGCCGGATAATAAAATAATAATGTAATTAACAGTTAAATAGCATAGCATCATAAGAAATTGTTAAATCTACTTGTGAATAGAGGTAAAAGCCACACTATTCTAAGGAAGTTCGGAAGTGGAGATCCTTAGTGTGTGGTTGGAAAGTGGGAATCAAGTCCTTCCAAAGCGCGTGCTACTCTTGATGGGCACTTGTAAAAAGTTGTCCTGACTCTGGGACTGCCAAGGCCTTGGGTGGAGCCAGGTACAGCTCAGGAACCCTCTGCTTTTAGGGCTTTCTGCCTATCCCAGTGAACTGCCCCTTCTGCCACCTTCCCTCAAACGCTGCTGGCCATCCGGCAGTTTCCTCTTCAGTTGTTGCTCGCCTACAAGCCAGAGGGTGCAAGGTGGGCTGGGGAGGTTGGGGTCCATCCCTCCCGCAGAGGAGTCAAGGCTCATCCCTCACCTGGACTATTGGACAAGTCTCCTAATTGTCCCCCTGTCTCCAGTCATGCCTCCTTCCAACCGGTCCTCTCCAGTGCAGCTAAAGAGACCCTTCTAAAATGCAAATTCTGATTGCTTCTCGATGAAAACCCTCCAAAGGTTCGCCTAGCCTCTCGGATCGGATCCTACCCAAATGCCCCAGAATGGCAGACAGGGAACTTCTTCCATTTCGCCGGAACCTGTCTTTCCAGCCCCCCTCCTGCCATTCCTTCCTGTAGGTCTTGTGCTCAAGCTACAGGGATGGCAAAAATACGCATGCCTCTCTATTCTCTCTGCTTGGGAATAGCGTCTTCCGTGATCTATCCCGGCAAAGCCCACTCATCCTTCAACTCAAACGTCACCTTGGATTCTAAGTCCCCGAAAGGGCAGGCACAGCCTCGTCCATGTTTGTGCCTCTTTGCGTATACGTAAAGCATGTAACTTGCTTAGCTTACCAGATATTTGTAACTAATCGTGGAGAGAGGGAAAAACAAACAAAGTAGCATTTCCTACCAGGGCATTCTTCCTTTGTTATGCACTTGTCCTATTCTTTCACTCCCTTTCTTATTCTTTGGTTCCTTTTCTATTTCCCCGGTAGCAGGGAGCAAGAGAGTGGGAAGGCGCTTGGGTTTGGGGAGCCTGTGGTGAATCTTGTTGCTGTATCTGCCTCTGCTGGAATTTCTTCTTCGTACCCCATTGAATGCCTCTGCCTCGGGGGCCTGGATTGTGACAGCCATTTAATAAACCACATCAGCGGCGCACAACGGCTTAAGACAGGATGAAAGCGAGAACCTCATATTCCACTTCAACTCCGGTGATAACCTCTGAATTCCATTATCCACCATTTTCATACAACCTTTATTATTTCTCTCAGCCCCCCACCTCTAGCCCCCTTCTTCCCTTTGGTGAAGTCGACTGGCCTTCTCACCGGGGTTGGTGGCTTTGTGGCTTTGTACAGTGGGTCTCTTATTCATATGCATACGCCTACAGCGGCTCAGACCCTTCAGAAATCTGATCAGTCCCCCCTTCTCCCTCCCCCTCCTCGATGCTTTGTAAAATCTTAGCCTGGCGAAGAGAAAGGCCACATCTCTGAGCCGCGGCTGCGCTGCCTGTCCCCATTCAATTCCAGTCAAGTGTGGTGGTGGTTCTCCTCCCAAGGACCTTCCATATTCCCATTCATTCAAAAGAGAGGCGGCGGGGGGGGGGGGGGGGGGGGGGG
>NW_024412426.1:960445-1028042 GCF_014898765.1 Herpailurus yagouaroundi
GGGGCCTGCCTTGATGGAACATTATGGGAAGCTGAGCTTTTGAAGCAGGCCTTGCTTACACTCGCACCGCCTTCCAAGGCAGGGAGAAATGCACCCTCACGTCTTTACACTAGAAGAGGTGGGGAGCTGATTTTAAGGCATGGTATTACCCCCCAAGAGGTGTTTCATTGGATCTGGGCACATAAAAGCACCTTGGCTGTGCCCCCCGGGGGCCGGGGGCGGGCGGGGCGGGGGGGGCGGCACTGACAAAGCTGAATATCCCCCACCAAAGAGCCCTTGCGGGAGCAGCGCCGCTCTGGGAAACACCTGTTCAGCTGCCCTAGGCGGGCTGCCCCTTTATCATTTTTTCCAGGTCGCAGCAGAGCTGGCTGGGACAGACTGCCAGGTTGCCGGTGGACGCCCGGCTCCCGTCAAGCGCCGGCATCTCATCCAAACAGGTTGAAATTAGGTTTCAAAACTACCTGGGAGAAAGAAAGATGAGGTGGAAAGTCGCTGATGCGAGCAGAAATGCCGCAGTGATAGCCGATCGGGGAAGGGAGCGGGCAAGGGGAGCCGCTGCAAACGCGTTAAAACGTGCTTCTCTTGAAGCCTGTGGCTCCCTGGTCTCCCCCCAACTCCCTCTTTTATTAACTTAGCCTCTTTTATGAGTACTTTAATAAAACTAACTATTTTCTACCCTGTGCCGGGAAGATCATAAACACTCCTGCTTTAGAAAAATAATAACTTAGGATTCCTAGGGTATTCGCAAGAAAGGAGATGGGGGGTGGGGGTGGGGGGGGGAGCAGTGACGGGCACCACCTAAGGGCTCCTGTTACAAGGAGTCAGAGGTAAGCCGGGCACGAGGGTCCCTTGTGGAAATCCCACTGGCACCACATGAAAGGAGGCGAATCTTTGTAGGCCTAGGAAGGAAGATAATCTTTTATGACTCCTAACTTAACGCGTTTATATCCAGTGATTTGCCATCTAATCCGTGTGCTTTGCCTGGGGTCACCAGAGTCCTTTCTGCCCTGTGTGTAGAATGAGGCTGCGCAGGGGGAGGGGCGGGAGCCTCATCCCTAAGCCCAAGCTCAAGGTCTGTTCTGAACTGGCAGGCCACCCAGAAACCCTAAGACCTCTTGGGAGAGTTAATGAAGAAGATCTCTCGCTCTCGCTCTCTCTAATACCCCATATCTAGTCCATCAGCAAATCCTGTTGGCTCACATTCCACATATATTCAAAATCAGTCCACTTTTATCATCTCTACTGTTGTCACCCCACCAGGTCTCTCTGTTCCTACTCCCTGCCCCTGGCTCCACCCTTGTGTTTTGTCTCCGCAGCAGAGCCCGAGAGCTCTGGTGGGGTCCCCACCGCCACCACCGTCCCGCCCAGATCCCTCCCTGAACTCCCTACCTCTTCCACATGCACCTGCTCATTCGCTGGGATTCAGCTGCCCTGGCCTCGGAGCCCCATCCCCCCCAACTCAGGGCTTTTGCCGCCAACCCACCCCTATGCCTGGAACGCCGCCCTAGTTATCCACATCTCACTTCCTTCAAGTCTACCCAGATGTCACTTCCTTGGCAATGCGTTCCTTGATTATCCTGTTTACATTTACCATGGCCAAGCCAGCGTCCTCTGTCCACCTCGCCTACTTTGTTTTTCTCCCATAGCACTTGTGACAGTCCAGTACACCATGCTTGTACTCATTCTGTTCCCCCTGACCTGCACATGAAGGCAGGATTCTTGTCTCTTTTTGTTGTTCATTGTTGTACCTTCAATGTCTGGAACACTGACTACTGGCTCGTAATAGGTACTCAACAGGTATTTTTGGAAAGAATGACTACTATGTCCATTCTTTGGTCAAAATTCTGAACAATCGGGAGGAAATTTTGCTTCAGCCTGACGGGGACGTTCCGGTGAGCTGGGCTGCGGCAACCAGCTCCTTCTAGAACATGGGGGTGTGGTGGTCGGGGCAGAGAGCTTTTGAGAGAACGTGCGGGAGGGCAGGTCAGCCACTGACCCAGAACTTGGGAAGCTGGACTCCCAGTTTGAAAGCAGAATATAAAAAGGAACCGTACCCACCAGAGCCGCAGCATTCATGCCAGTGAGAGGGCACTTCTCAGCAGTTGGGGAGAAACCTTCCCTTAACTCTGTGGCCTCCTTCTGGGGCCAAAAGCCGCCAACCGTGATGAAACTGGGTATGGCCACTGTGGCTTCTCTGCTCTCTCCCCTTACTGCTCTGTTCCTATCATCACAGGAGTGCTCAGAGGGGCCACGCAGAGCAATGGAGGCAGAATTAGCTGCTGGAGGATATATGTAGAGCCACTCAGAAGGAGATTTTATAGCTTGGATTGTCATGCTTTCGGGAGAGGGTTTAGGAGTCGAGGACTTGGTATTCATAATCCTGGCTTGGCCACTTTCCCTTAATGCCTGTATGACCTGAATAAAATGTCGTATACCCGCATTCTACCATCTGGACCCAGGGATGATTATCCCAGCTCTAACAAAGCGGGTGCGGTCGAGATGTCTAAACCCTGAACCTGCCCTTGACTTCGGATGTAATTTGGAGCTTCTCCAGCTGTTGCTCTTGGAAACTGGAATCAGAGAGTGGAATGCTCCAAACTTTCTTTTCCTGCCAATTTAAGACCTCAGTCTCTGATCCGGTCTGGGGGTCCCGAAGTCCACAGCGGACACAGGAGTAATGTGATACTGAGGTATCCAAAAGAGAGCATCCGTGGGGGGATAGGGTAACCAAAGAGAAGGTCCAGATATAAAGAGCCTCGAGATGACAACTAGTAAGAGAAAGAAACATTAAGAAGCAGACAGGTTTTAAAGAGTGAGTAAAGCAGACCGAAGCCTAGAGCCTGGCCGTCTTACACCCTCTCTCTTGGAAGGTAGGGCCTGTTAAAGGCACTAAGACGATTCAGATAGGAATAGGTAACTTTAAGTTAAGTTTGGAACAGATTCAGCGGCAGACAGAAGGTCTTCATCTCTTTAAACAATCGGCTAAAACAAATGTCCATAAAAACAACTCATCTAGAACTTTCCTCAAAACACTCTTTTTAAATTTTCTCTAAGGTAAGTTCGCAAATTCGTTGTGTGTTTGAAGCATAACCAACGTGTGTCTCATCCCTGGTCAGCTCTGCCTCTCTGCCAGGCCAGATGCACTTCTGGATACCAAAGCCATGGCTCCCCGCCCTGTCTGTGGCGGACAGGATTTGCAGGGAATACATCTGGAGACTTGAGCTAACCGAATTTTAAAGCTACTAAAATCGTGGCTCATCATCCTCACTTTAAAAATTGACAATTCTGCTACTCTCAGCAGATTTCAGCCTATTTTCTGAATGCTTTAGAGTTTGCAAACACTTTCATATACATCATCTCATCTCGTCTCTGTCCCTCTGGCAAGCGATGAGGTAAAAAAAGAAAAAGAAAAAGAAAGGAAGGAAGGAAGGAAGGAAGGAAGGAAGGAAGGAAGAAAGAAGAAAGAAAGAGAAAAAAAAAAGGACTTACTTCAGATGAATCCCAAAACGTGACCTATTTGGTCCCCATGCCATCTATTATGGATTGAACTAAACATTTTCGGCACAAATGAACAGATTCACTGATTTACAAAACCAGACTATAAAAAATTTATACCTGCCTTCTGGCCATAGGATAGAAGTCTTCTGTTAAACAACAAATTCCTGGGGGCAGGAGGTGGAAGAGGGTGACAAGGACGTCCTGTTCAGCCCTGCAAACTCACTCTCTGCCTTCTTGTCCCCTTCCTGTGGACCCCCAGCTGACACTCAGGGAGCCCATCCTGGTATATCCTTAACCTTCCCCTTTATGCACCAGACAGAAGCTAATGGAAGGTCCACTGATTGAATTTTGTGCTTATAGTTCCTGAGGTGAGGTTATAAAGAAAGAAAACCCTAAGTGGGTTGAAATAATAACAACCTCAGGGGCATGCCCAAGGATTTGATGGGATGATCCAAGCCTAGAGTCACATGATGGTACATCTAAGTCCTGCACCCCTCCTCCCTTTTGGACCCCACATCTAGACTTCCCTGAACCCTCCCCACTCACCACCATTCCTGGCCGGAAGGTGCGACTCAAATCTCCATGGGGCTCCTGACCCAACAGACACATGGGGGCATCGGCTTTCCGGAAGTGCCCTCCAGGTGTCAAGGGTGGGCTTCCTGACAGCCCCGGCCGCCACACAGTGTCCTCAGTGCTCTTCCTCTCTTGCTCAGCTCCCCGTGTCAAGGTCCTCAGCTCTGCAGTCTCCTTCTCTGCCAGCCCACTGTGGGATGCCAGCACCTGTGCCTCAGCCTGTCTCCCCAGCGAGGCCAAGCTCTGCAGAAGTCAAGACAATGCTTCTCTCCTCCATTTGCTGTCGTGTTTTCCTAGCCAGGGACACCGAGAGTGCTTCTCGTCCCTCCCCATGATTCACAGAGTCCACATCAGATACAGGTGATCCTTGAACAACCAACATAGGTTTGAACTCTGCAGGTCCGTTACAGGTGGATTTTTTTTATATATATATAAATACAGTAGAGTACCATAAATGTATTTTCTCTTCACTATGATTTTGTTTATGACATTTTCTTTCTTTCTGGTTTCCACTATTGTAAGAATATAGCAGATAACACATAGAACATACAAAATATGTGTTAACTGCTTATGTTATTGGTAAACCATCCGGTCAGCAGAAGGCTATTGGTAGTTAAATTCTGGAAGAGTCAAAAGTTATACATGGATTTTTCAACTGTGCTCAAGGGTCAGCACCCCTAACCCCAGTATTGTTCAAGGCTCAGCTGTAGTCTCTCTGGACCCAAACACAATCCGTGGCATTGGATGGAAGGAAGACAATACCCATTACTATCACATCCTTGTACCCATTCTTTCTTTTTTTTTAATGTTTATTTATTTTTGAGAGAGGAGAGAGAGAGACAGACAGACAGAGCGTGAGCAGGGGAGGGGCAGAAGGAGACAGAGACACAGAATCCAAAGCGAGCTTCAGGCTCTGAGCTGTCAGCACAGCACAGAGCCCAACACGGACCCACTCACCGTCAGATCATGACCTGAGCCAAAGTCAGATGCTTAACCAGCTGAGCTGCCCACGCCCACTGTACCCATTATTTCTGATCCCTGAAGCAGCTTTCTCCTTGACTGAGGAGCAGAATTCGTCATGGCAAAATGTGACTCTTTGGCATAAGGATTGTCTTGAGCTGGTTATTTTTAAGAAACTGCAGACATGAGAAAAAGCTCTGAAAACTGAATAGGAGCTACCCTTTTGTAAGAGACATTTACATTTTTAAGGGAAACCTTCATTTGTACGAATGTCTCCCTGTCTGTAACAAGAGGATGAAGAAACTCAATGCAGAAGGCAATGACTTAAGTCTGCATAACAAGCTTACCCTTGTTGACCGTGCTTTTCCTGGTAACCCCATAACCGCCTTCCCTACCCCTCAACGTCCTCTTTTGGCTCTAGCTGGAGATATTATTTAAGGCAGTGGCTAGGCTATTTAGGGAGTGAGTGGCTCAGTTTTTCTGGGTCTTTCTCATAGACACAGGAGGTGTATATATTATTCAACCTCTGTTGTTCTGTTACTCTGTCTTTTATCACAGGGTAGGGGTTGGTAGCTCAGCTAAGAACCTAGAAGGGTAGCGGGAGAATTATGTTTCTCCTCCAGACAGGCCTCCCCCTTTTCTCTTCAAATCACTCATGGAAACTGCTGCCTGAGGAGTGACCCACCCCCCAACCCCTCCCCCCCCCCAAGTCAGGGACCGAGATTGCTGCAACGGCATCTCAGGGTTCCAGCAAGAGACTCACGTGCCTTCAAACTGCAAAGTTTTCTTTTCCTTCTGAGATGATCGATAAGGGTACTGGGTCCCTGGCTTCCGGCAGGTGATGGAGAGAGGGGGTTCCAGGTCAGCACAGCCTCCTCCCCTCTATTCCCCACCAATAATTCATGACTCAGTAGGTTTTCAGAGGTGGCCCCCAGAACAACTCCCCCCCCCCCCCACGTCCACTGCTACCCTTAGGCATTTTCGGACGTTTGTCCCATAACCTGAGTATTCAAGGCTTGTCCGTTTGTCAAAGGATCGATCTACGTCATGAGTTTGGGCTTTCTCAAAGTAGAAATCTCCATCTCCGGAACTAGCTGCTCTGAATGAAAAGACAAGTGCGTGTGCTTTTCAGTTCTCCTCATCTGTGCCTGTTGTCTTCCTTAAGGCTCTCTTGAGAATCCTCCATAAGTACGGCCCAACCCTCCCCTTGTAGGACATGTGTACGTCTTTGGGAGTTTCCAAGACTTTGAGAATTCATCATTTTTGGTGCGGAAAGGTACCCAGGAAGAGCTAGGGATACACTAAGTAGGTAAAAAGTTCTGGTATTCCCCGAGTGGAAACTGTAGAAAAACATGAAAAATAATATTATCAGAGAACATGCTCCCACTGCCAAAGCATACCCTTCCCATCCACAAGGCATCTCGGGTGCGGGATAATTTGCAACAAGGATGTTGCTCCTTAAAGGTCAGGAGGGAACTAAGTGGGCCAACAGGATGCTGAATAACCAAGGAAGGCTCCTTCCTGGTGATCCTTCAGAAGGATTTATTCCTTCCTGCCTGGCTGTGGCTCATCTATACAGATCTGTCGCTGCATGGAGAGCTAGAGTACATACCACCTCTATGAAGAGGAAAAAGGAAACCAACTTATCAACTATTGTACGAGGGTATCTCTTTCCTCTGCTTCTGTATGAAATCAGGAGGAACGTGTCATTCCTTATTCCTTCCTGCAGCTCCTAGAAAGGGCAGCCCTCACTTTCTAAATAGAGCTCTTGTACTTAAGTCCAATGTCAAAGTCACTTAAGAACTCTCCGCCCTTGATTCTGATCCTTTCTCCTGTCAAAGTGACGGTGACATTAATCAGTGTGCACAGAGGGGGGCTTTGTGCCAATTAACAATTTCTCATTAGCTTAATTAGGGGACACATGTTTTTAATCACAGCTAAGAAAGTGGAATGATTGAAGAATTGATTCCGAGCTTTTGAAAGCCTCTCTGTCAGTGCACGGAATTTAATTCTGCAGATGGGCTTGAAAACAGACAGAGGTAGAAAGAAACGGCCTGAAATGCCATGGCCTCACGGAGCGTAATAGGGGCATCCAGAGACACAGCACAGGTATTTCTGGTATGGATCAAAGACAATCTTTTTCAGGCCATCTAAAGAATCAAAGGTCTCGCCCTCTGTGTTATGTTATATGAGATATCCGAGTGGAACAATTTTCTTTTCTTTTCCACTAACTCTTCATCCCTAGGTTCCAAGTAAACAGATCTCATGGTTGTGAAGATGTTCAGATAATGTAGGTAGTTTAAAGGCGGCTTGAGGTGAGGAGGGTGGGAGCCGATGGTTGTTCTGGTAGAACTGACTGTAAAATCTGGAGCTCACGGATGACTTGGGAAGTCTGGAACTGTGCAGCCTGTTCACATCAGAAAATGGTTTGACTTATGGTCCTGCGTGCTTGTAACCTGACGATGTGTGACTGTCATAGCCCATACATCACCCCAAAGGCCATTCATTCAGATCATGCAAATCCACGGGTGATTGTTGAGGAATTTGTACCCTAAATAACATTAGTTTATATAGACATTGGGTCTATATTGGTTTTGGCTCTATACATGCAGCAGACTCATGATCCCAATCATTTGAGGGCACTTTTTGGGATGAGCACTGGGTGTTATATGGAAATCAATTTGATGATAAATTATATTTAAAAAAAAAAAGAAAATGAAAAGATAACTCAAAGACTGAAAGAAAATATTGGCAAATCACATGTATCTAGAATTTATAAAAAATCTTAACAATCTAACAATAAAAAGATAAGTCAATTTAAAAAAAATAGGGGCGCCTGGGTGGCGCAGTCGGTTAAGCGTCCAACTTCAGCCAGGTCACAATCTCGCGGTCCGGGAGTTCGAGCCCCGCGTCAGGCCCTGGGCTGATGGCTCAGAGCCTGGAGCCTGTTTCCGATTCTGTGTCTCCCTCTCTCTCTGCCCCTCCCCCGTTCATGCTCTGTCTCTCTCTGTCCTAAAAATAAATAAACGTTGGGAAAAAAAAATTAAATAAAAAATAAAAAAAATAAAAACCTAGTAGACTAACACTTCACTAATTATGATATTTTAACAACGTAGGCACAAATATTCCTTCTCTGTAAAATGCAATCTCTGCTACTATACTTCTGCAATTATTTTTTTTCCTTATTGAAAAATGCAATGCATTTTAATTGCAGGAAAATTGAGAATTACAATAAAACACAAAGAAGGAAGAAAATGTCAGCCATAACTCCACTTAACCAGATATAACCACTGTTTTGATTTTAATGGATAGCCTTTTTCACTCCTTATATTTTCTAATAAAATGGGAATCTATTGTACTTCTGGCCTTAAAACATGCTTTTCCACTTACTGTATCATTGTCACCCAGCACTGCTAAATGCCCTTGTACAACATGATTTTTAATGACTGCATAGTATTCTAGCTCATGAATTTGTCATATTTATTCTACAACATTATGGGTATTTCCATTTCTGTTATTATAAGCAGGGATAAAGTGGCTATACTTGAATATAAATCTTTTCAAGCATCCGTGATCATCTCTTCAGAAGAAATTTCTAGAGGTGGAATTGCTGAGTCAAAAATTATGTATATTTTAAAGACTGTTGAACATATTATCACATTGCTTCCCCAGAAAAGTTATACCTACCCATTTACATTCCTAGAATCTACAATATGGGAAAGATAATTTTTTAAAAAGTAAAAAATGGTTATACCTCATCATCACTCTTAACTTGTAATGTTGTCTATCCCTGAAATCAGATATGGTCTTCCATAGTTATTGGTCATATATCTTTTTGTGAGCTGTTAAATGATATTCTTCTCTTATTTTGTACCTTAGAATGTTAATCTTTCTATTGTTCGCTAGTGAGAATTTTTACATATTAAGCGTATTAAACCATTTGCCCACAACCTTAAAAATGGCTTGCTCTCTCCCTTCCTTATGATGTGTTTTGTTGTTGTCAGTCATGTGAAGTTTTAACGTTGGATAAGTTAAATCTGTTATTCTGTTACGGTTCTTCCTTTCCTATAATGTTTGGAAAATCTTCACTGTTCTGAGATGTTATATTCACCAATATTTTCCGTTTTCATTTTTTTCACTTTTTAAAATTCTGTGATTTAGTTTTGTAGGTTGCATGGGTAGTAATTTCTTCCTCTTTTGTGTGTTCTTTGCAAACTGCCAATTGGCCTAACGCTGTTCATGGAAATGTATAGCCTTTCTCTAACTGTGTTCTACGGAACACTGATGCTTAAGGATTCTTGAAGAAAGCATTTTTTTCAGATACATATATATTTAAGAGATGCTGAATAATCTATTCCTTCATTAAGATTCACAGAGCGTATTTCCATTTAAAAGCTTCAAGAAGTGCTGTAGTAACTATTTTATCTTGCTCTACCTAGAATTATGTATCTAATCATGTAATCCTTTTACAAACAACATCTGTTAGCATCAAAGAAACCAAGATTCCATAGAACACGTGGTGAGTACCTAACTTGGAAGGTCAAGAAGCTACCTTTATCAAATTCTATTGTTGGAAGTATCTGAAGAGATCCCATATGTATGTAGTACCCTCTTAACTACTTGGGTTCTAAATAAATTGAGAAATAAGAATTAGTAGGGCAGGGATGCTTGGGTGGCTCAGTCGGTTGAGTGTCCGACTTCGGCTCAGGTCATGATCTCACAGTTAGTGAGTTTGAGCCCCGCGTTGGGGTCTGTGCTGACAGCTCAGAGCCTGGAGTCTGCTTCAGATTCTGTGTCTCCCTCTCTCTCTGCCCCTCTCCTGCTCACACTCTGTCTCTCTCAAAAATAAATAAACATTAAAAAAAATTAAAAAAAAAGAATCAGTAAGGCAAATGGGGGTCAAAACATTACTTTTATTATTGTGATTGGGCATGTTAGAGGATTAGCGTAGTGGACAAGCCAGATGCGCCCTGCTAACTGAACCCCCAAATTCAACACAGCCGTTGAGTCTCAGGCAATTCCTCTTTCCAAGTGCTGCTTTCCAAGCTAAGACATACAGACTTACAGACAAATATCCTGTCATCTATAGGCAGCTAGTTCCGAAGAGAAGAAAAAGGAGAGTGATGAGCCGAGCAAGCTTGTTCCATTCTTCCAAAACCTAAGAATCATGTAAATTACTCCCTCTTACCTTGGTGTAACAAGGGGCCAGAGGTGGCTAGAGAAAATTCCTCAGCAAGAAGATAAGGAATCTTCCCAGTGGGAAAAAGACATTCTTTGCTCATCCTGGTTCACGTTTAGTTCTCCAAATCCATTGTGTTTGACCTTGAAGAGTAATGGGTGTGGTTATCTCCCCAGCGAGAGGTCTGCTGGGAGCACTCAGCTTCTTACCTTCTTAAGTCTACTTTCCCTAACACTGGCCACTGCTCTTTTGGGTATCCTTTCCAGAGGGAGTTTAGATTTTCCTTCCAGAAAGCTGTGAAATGGATCAAAAACAGCACATTAATCAAAACAATCCTAAGGCCCCCAAGTGGGAGCTGAAAACTCCCTATTCTATTTTCCATCCTAAATTTGGACTAATAACACACATTATCAGAGATTCTCCTGGGAGATGACACATAAGATAAAGACACTTCAATAAAAAAAAATAGAAGCCTCCAATAATAAAATACCAGGAACATTTAGATGGCCCAAATTTGATAATAAACCTTCTCCCATTTTGAAATTTTCAAGGCACTAAATCCCCTTGTAAATGAAAAGCGAAAGATGGTAAAGTCCAGAATAAAGTCAGAAATAAGGTACTCTTCCATTGATCTTTCTATTCCCATGCCATTACCATACTGTTTATTGACTACATTTTAGAATATGTTTGGCTATCAGCTGGTGTATACCTACCTTACTCTTCAAAAATATCTTAGCTGCAATTCAACTGGCTTTCCTAGAAGAATGGTAGAATCATTTATCTAGTCAAAAAGGGTGATTTTTATTGGAATTGTGCTCGTTTCATAACGTAATTTGGGAGGATTCGTTGCATTGGATATTTCTATACAGGGATATGGGCTAGATCTCAATTGAGAAATGTTCAGCTGTGCTAATTCAGATAAATATGTTAATCACAAAATAACATTCCCCAGGACTAGTTTCTTTTGTTTTTTTTTAAAGATAAGGGAGGCAAGTATAAAAGAAAGCTAATAAGTAGGGATTGGCAGCTAGCGAAGGTTAGATTTGGAAACAATGTAGAACCGGGATAGGGATCACTTAGGTAGGAAGGTGTTCACAGTGTAAAACAGAAATCAACTGACAGAAGTGACTGAATGGTCTGTCCCAATTAGAAGATTTCAAAAAAATCAACTAAATGATTCCATTTATATATGAGGAACGGGCAAATTGAATACAATGAAAGTGTTGCAGATGGTGTATGACCTCGTCCCTGACTAAAGGGACACGTTATGCTTTCCTTGTTCTGCTTATCTGCTTAGCTGCATGGTGGCTGGACCTTGGCAATAACCTGTTTGACAGATCTCTCCATCATGTCCCCTTGCAGGCATCTAAGATCGGAAGACTTGGAACAGATGACATCAAGCGGGCTTCACTAGATACCTGTCTTGGGCGGGGAGGGGGGTGGCGGCGGGTACAGCGAGAACATCGGTTCCAAACTATGACATCTAAGTTTGCCTCCCAGTGCTGTCACTCGTCTGTCCTAAGACCTGGTGAATTTCTCTCAGCCTCTCTGTGCCTCAGTTTCCACATCTGTGTAAATGAAGGGGGAGGGGAAATAGCACCTACTTCATATAGTCGTTGGGACAACTAAATGAATTGATCAATGTAATGTGCTTACTTACAACACTGTCCAGAATGGAGTAGATGCTCAATAAATATCACCTGTTATTTTTATTTTTATAATTATTCGTATTTCCTAAAGAGGGAAAATCTTTTTCTGCGCTGTAGCAGTTGCTGAATCGATAAGCAAGTCAATTTCTTATTAACTCTTGTGGTATCTTTCTACACTGCCCCCAAACAAAGGTGACTTCCCTTTTAGACACCAGCTGCCTGTGTAGGATGATAGATGTGTAGTAAATATCAGGCGGCATCTGGAATACTTACCCAACTGCTTCCAATTTATCACGCAATGGGGGAGTTGGAAAAACTTTTATATTTAGTGCAATGCTCCCCTACACATCTTTTGCATTAATTTTGGGTGTGATGATTGCTGCCAGACAAGTGTAGACAGTGGAAAAGCCAGTGAGGGGTCCATAACTCTTTGGTAGCTTGGTGTTAGCATTCTTCAGAAGAATTTATGTCATCCCTTTTGTCAGGAAGTATGATGGAAAGCTCAGGATTTTGAGAATTGCTGGAAATGATAAGGAGTTGGGAGGGGATATCGCACAGCACCGCTGCACACTGCAGCTAGATCAGAGATCCCAAGCCTGGCTGCACAGGAGGATTACCTGAAGATTTTTAGGAAAACTTATGTCGGTACCTGGGTGACTCTGTCTGTTAAGCATCCAACTGTTGATTTCGGCTCAGGTTATGATCTCACAGTTCACGGGATGGAGCCCTGTGTTGGGCTCTGTGCTGGCAGTGTGGAGCCTGCTTGGGATTCTGCCTTCCTCTCTCTGCCCCTCCTCCACTCATGCTCTCCCCTCTTTCTCAAAAGAAATAAATACACACACACACACACACACACAAAAGGAAATACTTGTGCCTGGGCGCTGGCCCAGAGCAATTAACGCGACTCCCTGCAGGACAGGGGCGATGCATGACTGTTGAATAACCTCTCACTTGATGGGTCATGACCTTGCTAATATCTCTGACTGTTCTTTGCTGATTATTTTCCCCAAATCCTGACTCCCTCCACTGTCCTTTGTTACCCTTAGAATTCACTGACGCTTAGAGCCAGTGAACTCTAAAAGTTTAGTACATTTCACCTGCATCCGGTCAAGGGAACTGATCTGCAGGATCCCGGACAGCTGGCCATCGCTAGATGATTAAATGCCTTGGGTGACTGAGAACTCACTACCTCTCAAGCTAGACCGTTCTGTTACTAGATGGTGCTGATTGTTCAAAAATATTTTATGCTGGTACCAAATATGTTTCTTCCTACTAACTAAAAACTAGTTTGCTCCCTAAAAATTAATGACATAAACCTAACCTGCTTCACCGGAAGCCCTGCATATAGTGAAAGGTATCTGTTATGTCCTTCCTGACTCTCATCTTAAATCTTAGCAAACCCGAATTGTACCACCGCTCCCAGAATTACAGGATTTACAGACTGCTACTAATCTAGGTTAACTTCCTTCGAACATACCATAGTAGGTTCAAGTCCTTCTTAAATGCAATACACTAAGTTGCAGAAAGCATTCTAAGGGTGATCTGGGAAACCTCCTATGTATCTAATATTCATCTAAAACTAAGTGGAGCATCCTTTAGATGAAAGATAAGCATTAAAGGATATCAAAAGCCTCTGCCAAGAATCTTCCACATGGGAAAATAGTATGCTCATCCATGAATGCAGGGGAAAAAAATACGACACGTTTAAAGAAGGTTAAAGAGACCAATTAAATATGCATTTCTTGAAAACATATATGATTGTGGGGCTCCTGGCGGCTCCTCAGTTGGTTAAGTATCTGACTTCAGCTCAGGTCATGGTCTTGCAGTTTGTAAGTTGAAGCCCTGCTTTGGGCTCTGTGCTGACAGCTCGGAGCCTGGGGCCTGCCTCAGATTCTGTGTCTCCCTCTCTCTCTGTCTCTCCCCAACTTGTGCTCTCTCTCTCTCTGTCTCTCTCAAAAATACATAAACATTAAAAAAATGAAAATATATAAGATTCTAAAAAAATAAAATATGTGTAATTGTATCATTTACTAGGGTTGCCATAGCAAAGATACCACAGACTGGGTGCCTTTAACAACAGACAATTATTTCCTCGCAGCTCTGCATGGGAGAAGTTCAGGATCAAGGTGTGGGCTGGCTGCGTTTTTCCTAAGGCCTCTTTCCTTGGTTTGCAAATGGCCACCTTCTGGCTATGTCCTCAGTGGTTTTTCTTCTGTGTGTCAGCATCCTTGGCATCATTTTGTGTGTCCAAGTTTCCTCTCCTTATAAGGACATCAGTCACATTGGATTAAGACCTACCCAGCAGCCACATTTTCGATTAATGACTTCTTTAAAGTTATTATCTCCAAATACAGTCACATTCTGGGGTACTGATGGTTAGAGCCTCAACATATGAATGGGGGGGGACACAGTTCAGCCCCTAACAATGAATAAAGATATACATTATATGTATGTATGTATGTGTAAATGTGTGTATGTGCGTATGCATGTGTATGTAACATGTTATTATTTAAGGTCTGCATGAATTATTATTTATTAAAGCCCGGGATCACTTCACAGACTCAGAACAATTCTTGGGGCTTTCCCTAGTCTTCCTGCTACTGGCCCCAGGATCTTGGTCTATCTTCCTATCCTGTTTAGGGTATTCATCCCAAGACTGACAGAAACTTGGGACTTACTTTCTGTAGTTACCTCTAAAAGCGAACCACAAAAAATCTTTGAGTCTTTAAGGACTTTTTACATTCTGAAATAATCTTAGACTTCTACAGAAGTTGCAAACGTGGTACAAAAGGGGCCCCTATATCCTTTAGTCAGCTTTCGCTCATGTTAATATCCCACCCCACCGGTAGTACAATGGTCAAACCAGGAAATTAACATTGATACAATGCTGGTAAATAAACTACAAATGTGAGAATTTTCACTAGTTTCTCCGCTAATGCTGTTTTTCTGTTATAGGATCCAATCTAGCATCCACACTGCTTTTCTCGCCTCCTCCCCCAGTCCTTCCTTCTCTTTCATAACCTCGATACCTTGGAAGAGTAACATAACAGTATTCTGTAGAATGTCTTTTGAGTTGGGTTTGTTTGATGTTTTCTTATGAAAACTTCTGATAGAATGAAGTGACACATTTTTGGCAAGAATATCACAAAAGTGACAACATGTCCTTCTAAGTGCATCATAGCAGCAGCTCGTATGTTGATACGTCTTACTGATAGTGTGGTTAATTTTGATCATTGGCTAAACAGGTGTTTACCAGGGATTCAAATTATAATTTTGCATTATTTATTTATTTTTGCTTTTTGGTAACCACCCAAATAGACACCTAGGGGAAAATTTAGACAAATTTGGGGTAGTCAAAAAGATTAACAAATTTACAAGCTGTTGATGGTCTCTGCTTTTGGTCTGATATTCCTTGTTCTTTGCAGCAATGTAAGGGAAAGTCCCACGAAACAATGCTTTTGCTTTTATTTTTTGAGGATAGAAACTTCCAACCTGAAATCACACTTGGTCTCTGTAGAATAACAGTTGTTTAATAATCATAAGACCCCGCTCAAGTAAACAATTTGTCTTCTAAGCTGGTAATTTTGGAGTGGATTTTAGCTTCTACCGTAATTCCTATCAATCGCCACCACCACCCGACGTCCCAAAGAAGCATATGCATTGGTTAAAAATGGTGTGCGTTCTGTACAAACAGCCTTTTTTTTTTTTTTTGTACGAACAGCCTTAAGACAAATTCCTTGGGTCAGCTACCCATCTCTCTCTAAGCAGATTGCTCTTAGCCCTGTCCTGTATCTATGTATAAGCGGGCACCACTTCCCTGGTCTAACTGATTTATTTTACCAGACTTCACTCCAGATGGAACAGACCCTTGAGGATTATATATATACACACACAAATCCTATTGTACTTTCTTTGTGTCTTTTTTATTTGTTTCTCCCCTTCTGAGAGAGGGGGAAACTCACATTAGGGAAATTAGCAAATGTCTTCAGGCAACCTAAAAAGAAATATTTTAAAACCACTTTCCAAATCTTGTGTGGAGCCAGAAATTCCTTTGAGAAACCAGCCACCCCCTCTTCTCACCTCCCTCATCTCTGCATCTCAAGTTAAGAGCATTAGGTAACCGTAGAATTTTAAGTTCCACATCTCTAGACAGGAAGGATGAATTTTAAGTGCGCTCTGCCTGATGTCTGCTTTAAGATGTAACCCTTCCTTCAAACAAAGGGATGGAAAGGTTAGTCTCTTTGCTGTATACCAGTGCTTTGCAAACCCTATTATGCATTAGGATCTCTCGGCATCTTGTTAAAATGCAGAATTGGATGGAATAGGCGTAGATGAGGCTTGTGATTTTGCTTTTCTAACATCCTCGGTGAAGCTGATGCCCTGGTCTGTGGACCACATTTTGAGTTGTAAGGAGATTTCTGGTGAAGTGAGAGGAGAGCCACTGGGACAGGACTGTCATTAGAAATGATACCTGCCAGGCCGGGATGATAGTGGCTATGATGTAAATGTAATGGTAGGCCCTCAGCCACACCTCTGGAGAAAGCTTTCTATTCCAAACAAGAATTTTTTTCTCTTCTTTTTCTTTTTTTGGGTGCGTATTCTCAAGAGAAATGTAGTGCAATGGAACCACTTTAGATTAAGCCACTACATCTGAAATTGGATACTTAATGTGATAGAAACGAAATTCCATTCTACAGGTTGGGTGATGAATTTGGAAGAAAGGCTGGTGTTACAGCATCTTGTTCCAAATGAACCATGTGTATATTGGATATTGGGTAGCTCCATAGAGGTGGATTGGAAAGAGGAGTAGAGGTAGAGGTGGTGAATGTTGAGAACAGAAGAACATCAAGAATGACAGGGACAGAGTAGAGATTAAAGACGACTGGTTACTATGGGCAAGAGTGTATGGAGCACTTTATGCATATTAACTCCTTGATTCTAAAAACAGCCCTATGAAGGAGAAAAGATTCATACTATCATGTTATAGAGGAGCAGAGGATGTTGAGAGAGATTACCATCCTGAAGGACACCAAGCTAGCAAGCATTACAGTTGTAGGACAACATTTGCCATCCCAAAATGTGCCTCACTGGCATGTGGTTATGTCAGGCTGATTGTTTTTAAGAAACAGAAGGTTCAAGGAGCACCTCGGTTAATCGTCCAACTTCAGCCCAGGTCATGATCTCACGGTTCATGGGTTCGAGCACCGCATCGGGCTCTGGGCTGACAGCTCAGAGCCTGGAGCCTACTTCGGATTCTGTGTCTCCCTCTCTCTCTCTCTACCCCTCCACTGCTCATGCTCTCTCTCTCTCTCTCTCTCCCTCCTTCAAAAATAAACATTAAAAATTTTTTAAAAAGAAAGAAACAGAGGCCCAAGAAGAATCTTTGAGCTTCCCCCCACTAATCGCTTAAATAGAACTCTCTAGCTTAACCTCTGTACCACAGTACTCGTCTGAGCTGGATTCACAAGGACTGAAACATTAGAACGAGGACAACTTAGCCAGGCTTCAGCAACCCATTTCTGGAACCAAATTTGAATCTTGCTATCATATAGGTCTCTCCCATCTTTGAAAACATGAATTCCAACATCTCGCTCTCTGACCATCATTCCTGTATTTCCATTTTCTCCCTTTATTATTTATACTTATGCACTTAGATCTCAAGATCACAAGTTCTTCAACCCCACTAGCTCCCACCACCCATCAGCCTCTTCCTGACTTCATTCCCTTACTGACCAGGATAAGCTCCATCACTCTAATCACTGGGCTTACTTCAGCCCTTGCTTTCAGGCGTCCCTGGTCTTGTGGCTCACCCACTCTGCAAAACCCTAGCCTAGAATGAAATGGGATCAGAAAGGAGGCATGCCGACATTGAAGGTGGGCTCCTAAAAATATCCACTTCTCGTCCGCTCCTCCAAAATTTACCAGCCGGATGTGAATGACAATGGCAACATTGGAAGCAAGACGGTGGAGACTCCTTTAGCCTTATATCCTCAACAACTGTGGACTAGAACCCCCAGGCACCACGCTTAGAATTTTTGCAAAAGAGAAACCTATGAAATCGTTAAGATTATTTCAGGTGTGCCTGAAGTTATTCGACAAACAGAGAAACCGTTATCAGAACTGAGATACAGCGGGATGAAAAACCTAAAATACGTGACACTGACTTGGTCACTGAAGACAGGGCACCTAGAAACTGACAGTGGAGAAGGGTGAACCTGTGGACCTGTTACTTAGAAGCAAAATTTTGAGCAAAACATGGGACTAAGATTTTACACTTGCTGATCCAGTGATTCCAGGAAAAGTGGCTGGAGGAATCGAAAAGAGGTAGTCACGATTGTTCATTATTGGAGAGCTATTGTAAGGAGGAAATCATTTCAGGACACAATTGGCCGCTTTTCAATTAGAAGGATAGGAAATAGAGACCGGAAAGGTGGGGCCTTGGAAGGTTAGAAAAGCCTAGCACCTGTAAACTCAAATTTTTTAAAAGATATGATTCAGAAAGATACTTAGTGGCAGAGCCTTCATAAAACGTGTCCGTTGAACAAAAGGAGTCTTCCCTGTGGCAAAGATGACGTTAAAGAATGCCACCTTCCCATGCATTTTTCCAGGCCCAGGGTAAACTGATATTAAGTTACGAAAGAAACTTACGAGACAAGAAGGTAAAGAAAGAAAACAGATTGAGAACACGTCTAGATAATACATTTGGGCTGGCTTTCTGGTGAAAGGAACTGATCAGAAGGAAAGAGATCAGAAACCTCTGAAGATTTTAGGTGATTGTATGGGATCAAAGGGTCTATGAGTCCAGACCAAAAATTCTTTGAGTGTGTGAAACCGGTAGTAACTCCTGGGCCCCTGGACATCACTAGCAAAAAACAAACAAACAAACAAACAAACAAAACAAAGACAGAAGTAAAAAAACCAGACTTCATAAGCTATGCAGCCCTGAAGGAAGAGCTACTCAAAGGGTGTCACCAGGGGCTCCAGAGACTGTGCACAAGGTGACTCCTTCAGCAGAGAGCAATTAAGAACTAATCAGGGAAATGTCCGTGACTCCAGGGAGGGGCCTTCTGGACACCTGCCGCGCAGGAGTCCGTAACTCCAGGCAACCAGTGACGGCTACATTGCTTCTATTCTTCCCTTCCCTAAACGGGACACTTTTTGCAGCTTTTTGTCCTACGTCACTATTATTTTGGGAGAGCAGTTTGCCTCTCTTTTGGGTTCAGATTTCTGGAAACAAAGGGGTGCTTGATGGAGAAGATTAAATACCCTCTGAAGATCTTGAGCTTTGAGTCGGAGGGAGGGATTATACGGGGATCTGAGTTGCCTCCCCAGGATGAATGGATGCTAGAGTTGGGGTGGATGAGTGTGTTTAATGCTTGGGAAGAAGAATGGAAGGCTTATTTGGTGACCAGAAGGATTGACTGTGGTAGACAGTGGTGTAGACTATTGTTTCCCTCCTGTGACTGTGGTGTAGACTATTGTTTCCCAATTATTTTCCTATACCTCCTAGACAGCCAGCTAGACAACACTGCCCAGTCCCTATGGCAGGCAAGTAGAACCCCATGACGGTCTTCTAGCTGATGGAATGAGAGACTGGTATGTGCCACTACCAGACTTGGTCCATAAAGGCCAGCTCAATTGCCCACACTGGCTCTTCGTCCGTCCGCTGGCTTTCTGCCAGTGCCCAAGGTGACCTTGGAAAACCGTGTGTTACAGATGGTGGACTCTATCAACCCAAATTCCCGAATAACTGCTTGCTTGAGGCTGGTCTCCCAAGCTCCACTGAGTGGACGTTACGTACATAAGAAAGAGACTTCTTTTGTGTTGAGCCACTGAGATGTGGGGCTTTCTTTCATAGAAATAAAGCTTATTTAGTAATGCAGTGTGGGAAGGGCTCTCAAAGCAGAAGAAAAAAAAGAAAAGCATGGAAGTAACTATCTCTCCTGCTCTGCAAGCCTGGGCTTCAGAATAGAAGCAGCAGTTCTGTTCCTCACAAATGTTAGTTTGATCTCGCTGCCCAGAGTGGATCCAGCCACCACGCCTTATACCAAAAGAGACCAAATACGGTTTTCCCTTCCATCCCGCAGAAGGGCCGGGGGTTTCCCTTTGTGTCGATCCGCTTTCGACAATATCTGGGTTTATATACCAGTTCGCCTCTTACCTACAATGCGATCTGGAGCATTTTAAAACCGTTCTCAGGAAAAAAATCAGTTAATCAATAAATCAACCCATAAAATAAAATAGTTCTCGGTTTTCGCATTTATGAAGCTTAGTATATTAATAAGGCTAGTCTTCTAATGCTCTGTAACAGGCCGAGATCTAAGTAGTTTCACACAACCAAGCTTTAATTCCTACGTACAAATATCTGCGCTTGATCTGGGTGACTTTTTAGAGCAATTTTCCTCCATATGGTAACTTAAAAGTCCTGGCGGATAAAGACTCCATCCTGTGGAACACAGGGCCTCCTTGGTCAATGAATTCGGGAAGAGAGGCTAGAAAATCCCCCAAGGTCATCTCATTGCCTCCAACAGAATGAATTCATGTCACTGCCTCTCACAGCTTGTTGGCTAAAACTCATTTCCTAGCCCGGCCCGACGGCAATGAGGTCTTACCACTACCTCACGTGGATAACAAACACCTTTTACATAGGAATGTGGTGAAAAATTACCCAAGACAAATAAACAAAAGTTTCTTTATAAATTTTGAAAAGCTATATTCAACTATAAAACTGGTTTCATCATTCCCCCTTGAGAATATAGAAGATTCGAGAAATCTTGGAATATATTTATTTTAGATAATTATTTCCAAATGGCCTCCTCCCATATTTATCAGTTTTGCTTTAAAACATAAAACATAGGCACGCTTGGGGCGTCTGGGCGGCTCAGTCGGTTAGGCGATCGACTTCAGCTCAGGTCATGATCTCACGGTTTGTGAGTTCGGGCCCCGCGTCGGGCTCTGGGCTGAGCCTGCTGGAGCCTGCTTCAGATTCTGTCTCCTTCTCTCTCTGCCCCTCCCCACTTGTGCTCCGTCTCTCTGTCCCTCAAAAATAAATAAATGTAAAATAAAAAAAATTAAAAAAAAACAGGCACGCTAAACGTTAACGCGATTCAGCGAACACATATTCAATACCTACTATGTTCAAGACACTTTCTCCGCTGCAGTAGAGTCAGACCTGACTTTTGAGACTAATCGGTACGAACACCAGAACATACGAAGTTAAATAAGCCCTTCAAAGGAGGCCTCTTGGAGCCTGACTTTCACTGGGCTCTGACGAAGCCCAGATGTCGTATTTCTGCAGAATCCTTCAAATGTCATTCCCTAGCGTCCCTGGCACACAGGAATTGTTTTCATTCAAAATCTTTGTTATTTATGTAACTAAGAATTTAAATAGGCTAGGGGGAAGTAATAATACTTTATCATCTCTCTTCTATTTTTTCCAATCCTCTGCACTCTTCAAAACATAATTTCTACTTGCCCCGTACATTTCCCCCCATGGATCGGTGACTATCCAATATCCCAGGGATTTCTAGTAGCTCGGCTCACCAGGAGCTGAGATTTTCCCTGCAAATTTGATGTTATCTTTGTGTGCGTGTGTCTTTCCCTTTGTGTGGCTCCAACTTTTCTGAAAGCAAGTCAAACTGCCCTTTCTCTGCCTTGTCTCCTGTACCCTAACCCATCTGTTATTATTCCCCTGGCTTCTCTGAGGACTAATGTCCCTAACTTAATTTTGTTGAAAGTAATGATATGGCAGAGAGGAAACAGACAAAGGGAGAAAATGGTAGGATGTAGATTGCCATTAGTCTGTACATATATAATTGAAGATTTCAAGTGGGGGAAAGTTTGCTGCAACGTTGTTAGAACTGCCCTTCAGGGTGCAATTGCCGACCAGGTTTCAAAATTGCAGAGTGGGGAAGCAGGCTGACATCAGGGAGGTGGGTAACAGGCTGCTGAGCCTCTTGCCAAGATTTAATAATTATGATGAAAATGCAGTAATCTCACGGCAAGAGGCAAAGGCTATTTAGAGCCGCCCCGGCCCGGGCTCAGCTCTGTCTTTGCAGATCAGGGCTCATTGTTCTCTCTTAATGTAACCATCTCGCTTTCAGGGTTCCAAGTGCTCCTTAACTAATCCCTCTTTGTCATTCTGCTTGCGTCTTGTCTTTGAAAATACGGAACGCAATCCGCAGTCGCAACGCGTGCCCATTGTGAAGGCGGGTGGCACTTCAGGAACTTGAACACAGACTAATAACGGCTTTCGGGGCTGATGTAGGGCACTGGGTTTTGCGAACGTTCTCAAACCCCCCAGAGTTTGGATCAACGACACAGGTCCGAAGTCCACCACTGAATGTGATCTGTTTTCCTGGAGAAGTGGAGGCACCTTTAAAACCTTCTGCCGCAAGCTGTCTCTGTTTCTTTGTCCCCAGAGACCATCCTGACGCCAAATATGGCTCTTCTACTTCCAGAGCATTTGGCCATTGGCAAAGGTCTGTCCTGTGCAGTGTCTCTCCTTCTCATGTCAGTACTGGAGGAAGGAAGGGTCTGTGCACCAAATGCATGCTGGAGGCCGGACCCTGTGCTGGGTCCTTAATGATACCTCTGCCAAACATCTCTAAAGTATTTTCTTTTTTTTTTTTTTTTTTAATTTTTTTTTCAACGTTTTATTTATTTTTGGGACAGAGAGAGACAGAGCATGAACGGGGGAGGGGCAGAGAGAGAGGGAGACACAGAATCGGAAACAGGCTCCAGGCTCTGAGCCATCAGCCCAGAGCCTGACGCGGGGCTCGAACTCACGGACCGCGAGATCGTGACCTGGCTGAAGTCGGACGCTTAACCGACTGCGCCACCCAGGCGCCCCTCTAAAGTATTTTCAACAAACACATCACCTGTAAGATTAGCCAAAACAAAATTGAGACAAAAACAAAAAGGAAAAGCAGGCATTTAGAATTTAGTCAGGGATGAGGCTAGAAATATTATCATGCGTTCTTGCCGTGGAAGTCACGGGCTCGGCTCCCGTGTTTCACAGCAGCCCGTACGAAAACGGGAAAAAAGTCAATAACAGCCAGTGCAAAAAGGGAAGCGAAACTTGTGCAGTTCATGATATTCCTCACATGAAAGCAAACCAGTGGCTTAGGAAACACGTGTCCCTGCTTTTGACCAAGAAAATAGGCAGGGATTCTCCTGGACTTCTCATCAACAGGTCACTGCGTATCACATGAAGGACAATACCATCAACACCATCCTCGAATGAGAACCAAAGATAAGGAGAGCCGGGTTTTTTTCTTGTTGAAATAGAGGCTGACACCACCCAGGCAGAGCTAGGCAGAGGTGCGTGAGGCTCCTAGGCCACAAAAGTTAAGGGGGCGTTAAATCTCAGGATGGTGCCAATGCGTCTTGAAAATTTGTGCCCTAGACACCCACGTTTCTCTCTCTGGTCCTGTCCCTGTGATCACATCGCTCAAAGCCATATTCAGGAGGAAGAGTTCTCTGAGGCAGTGGCTGTCACAGGAGATAACTTTTCCTTCCAAGAGATATTCAGCAAAATCTGGAGACCCTGTCGCTACCGGGCAGGTGGCATAGGCAGCTTGTGGGTAGAGGCCAGAGATGCTGCTGAACATCCTGCAAGGGGCAGGACAGCCACTGAGATGGTTAGTGTGTGTCAACTCGACGGGGCCACGGGGTGCCCAGATTAAACATTATTTCTGGATGTGTCTGTGAGGTTGTTTCAGGGTGAAATCAGTGGATTCAGTAACGTAGATTGCCCTTCCCAGCGTGGGAAACTTGCCCCACTCTCCCGAGGGTCTGAATACAATAGAAGGTAGAACAAAGAAGAGTCCACCCCTTTTTCTCCTGCCTCACTCGTGAGCTGGAACATCCCATCTTATTTTCTGCTCTCCTGGGACTGGAATTTTCACTCCTGGTTCCCCGGGCCCTCAGGCTTCGAACTTGGACTGAGACTACAGATGGTCTCTCCTGGACGTCCCCTGGCGGATATCACACTGTGGGACTTCTTAGCCTCCAATCACAGGAGCCAATTGCTCATATAAATATTCTATTTCTCTGGAGAACTTGCCTAAAACAAACACCCATCAAAATTAACATGATCCGTGCTAGGGCTGAGACAACCGTGCTCTCGGAAGAGCCATACTTCTTCTCTACACAACCCTTCGTTCATGCGGCTTCTTGCTCAACCACAAGACCCCTCACTCTTAGCCCCATGGTAAGTTAGTCACTGAGCCCTGCCACTCTCACTGCCTTACTATCACCCAAAGCCTGCTTTCTATCTTCCACTTGGACTCTGCTGCTGTAGTCTCTGGGACACACACTTTCGATCGCCTACACAGCAGTCCCACAGCGACGGCCTCTCCGCCCAGAAATCTCATATTTGACCTTGGTATCAAAGAGAGAGTTCTCTTGATTTAGGCCAATCCTGTTATCTCACTCCTCTCTGTCAGTGACTGACCTAAGTATGAGCATGTTTCCCAATGGAATATAAGGGAAGTTTGCTGGGAGGCTTCTGGGAAAGACTTTGATTTCTTATGAAAGGGACAGACAAGGCTAATTGACCCTTTCTCCCTCTTTCCTGACTTGAATGTGGACACCATGTTCAGAGCTGTGGTAACCATCTTGGCACCATGAGATGATAAGGAAGAGGAAGATGGGAAGGGAAGGGAAGGGAAGGGAAGGGAAGGGAAGGGAAGGGAAGGGAAGGGAAGGGAAGGACCGGGTGGAGGGAACATAGTCTCGCCACACATCTTTTTGCTTTTCCTTTTGCCTGGAATGCTCCCCCTCTCTCCTTCGCATGGGTAATTCCTAGTCATGCTTGACATCTCAGCTTAAGGATCTCGCCTCAAGAGAGTCTCCCTTGACCTCTCTGACTGTCCGATCTTGTTATAGGTTTGTAGTATCGTGTAAGCCTCCCTCAAAGGCTCTGTGGCATTTGCCACGGTTGCATTTTTACATTTCTTTGTGATACGATTTGGTTGGGTTTTGTCTTCCTGACTAGACTCCCAGCCACGGGATGACTAAAATCATCACAATATCTTCAGTTTTTGATGTTCAGAGGCTCAATAAGCAATTTTCGTTTCTTTGTATTTGAATGAAAGAGGCTGAAAACATCTGGAATCTTCAGTCTTTCATGCAATCTTCCTGGAAAATCATTTTGTTCATCTGAGTGTTTGATAAATGGTGAGTGGGTAGAAAGTCAAGATCGTACTTCCTGGAAAATGCCAAGAATCCAGATATTCTGTGTGGCCTGTTGAATATAAACCCCATGACATGAGAGATCATTGGACTGGAGCAGGAAGGGCTCACTTCCTTCCTGAAAGCCGAGGGGCACGTAAGGAGCACACTTAACAGGGGATCCTGCTACCTGCCGTCAGAGGGGAGCCAAGGAAGGACTACAGGCAGGGCCCAAATTCTCAGCAGAAAGTCATTTTTTGGTGCTTCATTAAAAAAGGCTAATGGTGAGTGAAGGTCAAGAGTCATACAATGGCTAAAACTCCAAGTGCTCGACATAGAGAATTTTATTTAAGGGTCGCGATAAACATGTAATAATATGAGATAGGTATGGTGACCTCCATTTTATAGAAGAGTAGGCTCTCGTGGTAAGACAAAGAGGCAGCATTGTAACCCGTCAGTTTATTCTTTCCTCTGAACCATTGGTTTTCCAACTTGACTGACACTGTCATCATCTGGTCAACTCCGGGTTCCATTCTCAAAAATTCTGATGCAATTTCGTTAGGGATTTTAAAAATTCTATAGGTGATTCTTGTGTAGCCAAGGTTGAGCACCACTGCTCTGGCTCACCTTAAAGCAGATCACAGGGCTTGGAGTAGGTTGAATAATGGTCCCTTACAAGATATGCCCAAGTTTTAGCCCCCAAACTTGTGAATGCAACCCTTTTGGGGAAATTGGGTTTTTGCAGATGTAATTAAGCAAAGGGTATTGAGATGAGATCAGCGTGAGTTTAGGGTGGGCTCTTAATCCAATGATAGATGTCTTCATAATGGAAAGGTCAAGGGAGATTTGGGACAAAGAGACACAAGAGACAAGGCCCTGGGAAGGTGAGACACATATTGGAGTTACACTCCCACAAGCTGAAGAAAGCCTGCATCCCAGAAGCTGGAAGAATCAAGCAAAGATTGGAGGTTGCCTGGCCCCCGACACCTTGATTTCAGACTTCTGGCCTCCATAACTATGAGACAATACATTTTCTGTTCTCAACCACTAAATACGTGGCAAACTGTTACACAAAAGCTATATGAGTAATACAAAGCCCCACTTCCAGGGTTGCTCAGTAGGTTTTGGATGGGGCATTTCTGATTTCCATTTCTGATGAGTCAGCAGGTGACGCTGACATGACTGGTCCAGGGACCACACTTTGAGAACCCTTGTCCATCTGCCAGCTTTCACAGCCCCTCTCTGGAAACTTTCCAGAGAGGGGATGTGAGGAATAACTAAAGAAAAGGAGAAAATCACAGACCTCCCGGATTTCCATTATTATTGTTATTAATCTCTGAAAGTGAACCAGGATTTAAACGTGGAACACTTTTCTTTTTCCTCCACAATTACCACAAGAATTCTATCCGTGAAGATGTGACGCACAAGACACTAGGAGAAGCCCCTCAACTTCCCGCCCCCAAACCGACATATGTATGAGTTTGTCCTCACTCCCTCTGCCTGTCTCCTGCTTGGCTGTAGAGAAAGACGTGCCCCTTTTTGTGCACAGAGTACTTACCTCCTGCTATACTGAGGATCTTGTTGACTATTGTTAGCCTCAGAGATGCTGTTCCATGAATACAGTAACAGACACTCGAGACTTCAGTCTCTTCAAAAAGGCTTTCATTAGCCCCGTGTCCTTCTTTAGACACCACCATATTTCCTCGCCCCTTTGCAGGCACATTTGGTGGTAAAGTACACGGCCCTTTCTTTCTTCTTCCTGCCATTTTTTTCCTGCCTTGATGGGTTGCACAGCACTTTCCTATGCACGTTTTTGTTCTGTTTTGTTTCGTTTTGTTTGTTTTTCAGTCTACACTGAGGTTAGTCTTCCTTTTCCTCCTGGTCCTTAACGGTCTTTTCTGGGCCTCCTACTCTCACGAGGTACTTCCTTGGTTATTCATCTACTTACAAGATTTCACGGCCACCTCTTTGCTGAGGAACCCGTGGTCTTTATCTCTAGCTCTGATCTCCGTCGTCAACTCTAGACTCTATTTTCCATTTGTTTACTTCCCTTGAGCATTTGTTAGCCAACAATTCCATACAGCTTCCCTTTCCTACCTCCCAATCCAGCAATAGACTTATAAACAACCCTTTGGTCGAAAGAAAAAAGAAGTCATAATGGACATTAGAAAATATTTTGAGGGGCGCCTGGGTGGCGCAGTCGGTTAAGCGTCCGACTTCAGCCAGGTCACGATCTCGCGGTCCGGGAGTTCGAGCCCCACGTCGGGCTCTGGGCTGATGGCTCAGAGCCTGGAGCCTGTTTCCGATTCTGTGTCTCCCTCTCTCTCTGCCCCTCCCCCGTTCATGCTCTGTCTCTCTCTGTCCCAAAAATAAATAAACGTTGAAAAAAAAAATATTTTGAACTGAATGATAGATAAAAATAAATAATACCCTCTTAACTATAGAGAACAAACTGATGGTTACCAGAGGGGACGTGGGTGAGAGGACGGGGGAAGTAGGTGAAAGGCATTAAGAGTACATTTATCGTGATGAACACTGAGCAATGCATACAACTGTTGAATTACTGTATCGGACCCCTGAGACTAATATAACACTGTATATTAATCATACGGGAATGAAAATACAATAAAATAACCCCAGATTTGTGAGGTACAGCGAAAGCCAATCTTAAAGGGAACTGTATTGCTTTAAACGTATACACGGGAAAAGACCAAAGGCCAAACGTTAATTTTTTAAGTACTTGAGTACTTTCTTAGAAAGCTAGACAAAAATGACAGTACCTTAAACCAAAGAAAGGAGATGGAAGGAAATGAGGGTACACATTTTAAAAATAGAAAACAATATACAATCAAGAAAATCAGCAGAGCCAAGTTTGTCCTTTTTGTATTGAGATATGGTTGACATCCAGTATCTCATTCGTTTCAGATGTACTGAATATCCTGATTCAACAATTTCATACGTTATGACATGCTCACCATGGTAAATGTAGTCACCACACAAAGTGATGACAGTATTATTAATGATGTCCCCTAGGCTGTACCTCTGGTTTCCGTGACTTATTTATTTTATAACCGGAACTTCGCACCTCTTCATCCCCTTCACCTATTTCGCCCATCCCCCCACCCTCTGTCTTCTGGCACTCGCCAGTTGGTTCTCTGCGTTTATGATTCTGTTTCTGTTCCGTTAGTTCATTTTGTTGTTTAGAGTCCACACGTGAGTGAAATCATATCGTAGTCGTCTTTTTCTCTGTGACTTCCTTCAATTAGCATAATACACTCTGGGCCCGTTCATGTTGTCACAAGTGTCAAGACTTTGTTCTTTGTTGTGACTGCGTAATATTCCGCCGTGTGCATAGACAGGGCTATTTCTTAGCCATGCGTCTGTCAGTGGACACTTAATGTTGCTTCCACATCTTGGCTGTTGGACATAGTGCTGCAATAAACATACAGATGCCTATATCCCTTTGAATTAGTGTTTGTGTTTTCTCCAGGTAAATACCCCGAAATGGAATGACTGGGTCCATTGACTGGACCTTTAAAGCTCCAATGACTGGAGCTTTATTTTTAATTTTTTGAGAAACCTCCGTACTGTTTTGCGTTGTAGCTGTACCGATTCGTATTCCCACCAACAGGGCATGAGGGTTTCCTGTTCTCTGCACCCTTGCCCACGCTTTTTATTTCTTGTCTGTTTGGTACCAGCCATTCTGATTGGTGTGAGGTGAGGTATCATGCGTGGTTTTGATTTGCTTTCGCCTGATGATCAGTGATGTTGAACATCAGTTCACGTATCCTTCGGCCATCTGGAAGTCTTCTTTGGGGAAAAACTGCATAGTCAGGCAAAAGCACGTTTTTGAGAAGACAAATAACGTTTGGAAATTTTCTAATAAAAACTGGTTAAATTTTTTTTAATTTTTTTTCTTAACGTTTATTTATTTTTGAGACACAGAGAGACAGCGCATGAACGGGGGAGGGTCAGAAAGAGAGGGAGACACAGAATCCGAACCAGGCTCCAGGCACTGAGCTGTCAGCACAGAGCCTGACACGGGGCTCGAGCTCACGGACCGCGAGATCATGACCTGAGCCGAAGTCGGACGCTTAACCGACTAAGCCACCCAGGCGCCCCCAAAAAAAACCGATTAAAATTTTTAAAAGTACAAGTTACTAATAAGAAGAAAAAAAGGGGGTCATCAATACCAATTCAATAGAGGATATTGTAAAAAAAATTATTTGACTTAAATATATGTGTAAAAAATGAGCATATTTGTAGAAAAATGTTTTATCAAAGGTAACCCAAAAAGAAATGGAAAATCTGAAAACTTCTGCATTTATATGGGAATTCGAACTCATAATTAAAACCTCCTTGTTGAGGCGCCTGGGTGGCTCAGTCGGCTGAGCGTCCAACTCTTGATCTTGGCTCAGGTCACAATCTCATGGTCATGGGATCAAGCCCTGCGTTGGGGTCTCTGCTAAGCGTGCTTGAGATTCTCTCTCTCCCTCTCTCTGCTCCTCTCCCCAGTACGCTCTGTCTCTATAAAATAAAATAAAATAAAATAAGTTAAAATAGAATTTAAAACCTCCTTATTTAAGAACTATCCAGGCCTGATGCCTCAAACTAGTAAAGTCTTCCAAATGTTTAAAAACAAAGTGATCATTGGTTAAAGCAAACAGGAAAGAATTCTCAGAGAAGGTGTCTCTTCAGCTTAAAGAAATTAACTTATGTGGATGAAAAATGGGAAGTGGGATGTTACCCAAAAAGGGGAAAACAAGCAGGTGTGGGAATATGTAGCTGAGAAGTGGTGTGTGAGGCAAGGGACACATATTTGCTGAGCACTGAGAGATGAATCTTGCTACATGGGAGAACCTGGCTTGCAGAATTCCTCTGGGGTAGGTTATTTGGAGGCCAGTTGATAGAGAGCTGCAAATGGTAGGAAAAATGTTGATCTGAAGTGTTAAGTAAGAGCCAATCTCTGAGATTCATCACCTAAGTGACTAAATGAAAACAGAATGGAGGATAAATATTTTTGGAAGCTTTATGTACGTTGGGTTTATGACGGCCAGGGTGTTCAGAGATGGTGGTAGGGATCGAGACACGAGGTACAGAGATCCTGGCCTGGGGTCGTGTCACTGGGGACAGAGAAGTTTGAATCTATGGGGTTTTTCAAAAGGAAGAAGGAGACCAAGGAGATGGGAAGACAATAGGGGAGGCTGAGGAAGGGAGAAAGGGAAAGGGGGCGGGGGTGGGGGGGGTGGAGTGGGAAGGAAAGGGGAAGTTATGGCAGGGGGTAGAGGGAGGCGAGATAGTCCAGCCCCGGGGATGAAGGTCCGTCTCCATTAAACCTTGATGAGTCCTCTCTACCTGACTAGCCAACCCAGGATCACGTTGAATATTTTTATTGTATCTGCACAGAGCCGCTGAAGTGTCCCTGCCTCTGTATAAATTCCTCTCTTTTTCTCTTTATCCCGTCACTGCCATCCCAGCTAAAGCGAGAGACATCTGCAGGGCACTCAGCGAAGTCTGCAGTGACCTTGTTGTTGCTGACTTGCCTGAGCAGGTTTGGGACAGATTTTCCAAAACAAAGCACAGTTCTGTGTATAATAAATGCATGCACAGGTATCTTTATTACTCTGTGAATTGTTTTTCTCTAATCCAATACATACTACGCAAAGGTCAGGGTCAGAGGGAGCTGGAGTCTCCCCGCCAGCAGAAGAGAAACACCTACGCGGCGAAGCCGAAAAGACAAAAGAAGCGATAACGGTCTTCATTCTTGAGATCTGCATTTCTTCGCTAATGTTCACATTTCGTGAAGCAGAAGTTCAAGACAACTTTTTCAATTTATGAGCAATAAGGAGCAAATGGGGAAGATCGTTCATGAAAATGAGATAGTTTTCCAATTATCAGTGGCATCCATCTTTAAACCCCCAAAAGCATGGTTTTCCAGAAATGTTGCAGTCAATGTGAAAATGTAACTATTGATTTTACTTTTATGGCAACATTGTGAGAAATAACTTTAGAAACTCAGCATCAGAAAAGGCTTCAGATCCGGTTTTTTTGTTTTGTTTTGTTTTTTTCAAACCGTGCATTTGGAGCAATGATTCCCAGATGGCTTCGATGACTTGCCCCCAGTCACTCATGAAAGGCCACATATAAAAGGAATAAACGTAATATTGACAGCAAATAATTATTGAGTGCTTACTAGGTGCCAAGCATTGTTGCAGAAATTTTACAAGTATTAACTTGTTCCATCCTATCCAACATCATAATATATAGTCTAATTTCACAGATAAGAAAACTGAGGCACGAGGCAAAGTCACCTGTCGCAGGTTACATTGCTGATAAGTGATAGAGTCAAGGACTCAACACGGGCACCTTGACTTCAAAGCATGCATCAGAGGCTTAGACATTTTGTGTGAAGGGATAAGGAAAGAAAGTTTTTTCCGTGCCCCTGTTTAGGATGAAGATAATGGTCATCAGAGCCCGAAGTGGGGCTCGAACTCACAAACCGCGGGATCATGACCTGAGCCGAAGTCGGACGCTCAACCGACGGAGCCACCCAGGCGCCCCTGGTTCATTCTCTTGAGGTGTTTGTTACTAACAGTGCTCATGCATGCGACTCTACTTTCCAGAATTGTTCCTCGTACCAGAAAGAAAACCAAGAAGTCGTTTAAATTATAGTGATTATATCAAAAAGGTTCTTTTTCTCCTCTCCAGTCGCCTGAAGAGAGAAAATCTAAAATCAAGACACAGACCAGACAAGAAGTGCAGCTGGTTTTTTTTTTCTTTAAGAAAAACAAAATGTTTATCCAAGTAATACACCTCTAGATCTCTGATGTGAAATGAAGCACGAGCAATAAATTGTGTCCAAGGTCCCGCCCATCGCAGCCTCTGTGAGGTCCTCGCTCTGTTTCACTAGGACGATAGGAAATTGCTTCACGTGACGCATCGGATGTTCTGCCACATTAGGTGGCTTGTGGGGGCAGGGGCAGAGGTTCCTGGCCAACAGTCCTGGTCCATGGTGATAGGTAGAGTTTTCGTGTCTCCTTCATGTGGATGGTGTGGAATAGCCAGCAATTGCCAGGTGAGGCAAGAAGTCTCATGCGGATTCAGTGCCTCGTGGGTTCTCATAGCCTCGTTCTCCTCACAGCTAAGCAAGCTCTTCACAGCTCGGGAGCAAACTCACTCCCCCTGTAGGCTTTGGGTGCATCTGGCCTTCGCGAGCCACCTTTCATACTCTTAAGTTTGGCCTCGATCTTTTCCCTGCAGCGTCATACCTGGGAAGCTGCTGTGTTTCCAAAACCTGAGCCCATGTCATGCTTATGTTTTTTTTTTTTTTAATTTGTTTTAATGTTTATTTATTTTTGAGACAGAGAGAGACAGAGCATGAACGGGGGAGGGGCAGAGAGAGAGGGAGACACAGAATCAGAAACAGGCTCCGGGCTCCGAGCTGTCAGCACAGAGCCCGATGCGGGGCTCGAACCCACAGACCGCAAGATCATGACCTGGGCCGAAGTCGGACGCTCAACCAACTGAGCCACCCAGGCGCCCCAATGCTTATGTATTTTTTAATGGCCTCTCCATCCTGTTTCCATGTTGAAATGCTCCTCTGTTAACCAGCGGAATATGCATCACCCTTAGGACCATGTCCTACGTGTTCTTATGAGTCGCTTAACTCACTACTTGCCCACCCCGCCCCCAATCCAAGGCTTCCATGGAAGAGTGGCTCCCCCCGAATCCCAACCCTGTCTGGGCTCTGCTGCGATGAGCGGATTTTCCATATGTCCTGCCTGTTCCTCTGGATCGTCCAGCACTTCCTAGAATTCCCTGCGGCATGTTCTGCTCACGTGTCGCATACCCCATCTCAATTTTAGACATTCTTCTTTCTGACAACCCTCTTGCCGGCTGCCAGACTGAGCTACTTACTACCGGTCCCTTATCATACGTTGTCCGGGTTCTATGTTCCTCCTGCCTCGTGTTTTCTCCAATCCCAGAGCAGGACTGAATATGTCTCCTCCTCTGGGTTGTTTTGTTTCTGTTCATACTCCCTGGGAATTATCCTGTGGATGGTCCAATTTTGCTAGCTTTTTAACCACTGGGCTTTTACCCAGCGACTGACATGTAGCATGTGTTCAATAAATACAGACTGAATGAATGAAGCCATGTCCCAGCCCTCATTACCCTGCCCTACCCCCTGCAGTCAACGCCACTATGCCATTTTACGTTGTAAGCTAGGCCTTCTTTTTTATCAGCGCTTCTCCTTCAAATCGCTCGCTCGACGGTAAACTGGATATCTCCAGCAACGGAAGATCCTTCAGAGACCGTGCTTTGATCTTGCCTTCTGAAACGTTTGTTTCTTTCTCAGCGAAGGGTCAACTGGCCGTGTGGGAACCAGTGGAGGTTCATTATCTTTCTGCAGCAAAGCAGAATCAAGACAAAACGAACAGATATATCCAAATGGATCACCGTTGAGTGCATCAGCCCCGGATAAATGGCATTTGGGGGGTGCAGGTAAAGAGAAGCTGTCACTGTAAACGCCGAAGGATGGCAATCAGTGTGAGTGCGAGTTCTCAACAGCACATAGCACAGGAGCAGCTGCATAAATAATAAATGCTGAAAACCCTGCCTTCCCCACCCACCGCTCGACGAGACTTTATCAGAAGTGAAGTGGGCTGGAGGAGTAAAAACAATCAGGAGGCACTTTACATACATCATTTTATTTTTTTTTTAATTTTTTAAATTTATTTTTGAGACAGAGAGAGACAGAGCATGAGCAGGGGAGGGGCAGAGAGAGAGGGAGACACAGAATCCTAAGCAGGCTCCAGGCTCCGACCTGTCAGCACAGAGCCCGACGGGGGGCTCGAACTCACGGACCACGAGATAGTGACCTGAGCCGAAGTCGGATGCGCAACTGACTGAGCCGCCCAGGCGCCCCTACATGCATAATTTTATAACGGGAGTGAGGTCATGTTCCCTCTGGGTTCAAAGCCCTCTGATGGTTTTCCCTACCATGCGGGAGGAAAGACACAGGCCTGAGGGTGGTCTGAAGGACCACCCACAGCCTTCACCCCCTTGCTTCCATCACCTCATTTTCCACTGCGTGCTTCCCCGGCTCAGACCTCGCCAGTACACCGGCCTCTTTGCCGTTGCCCACGTGGTCTGCTGTACTGCTGACTCGGGGCCATCGTATTTGCTGATCCCTCAGCCCCAGCATTCTTTACATCAGCTTCCCAAGGCCTGCTGTGGCAGAGAGCCAACAACTGAGAGGCTTAACGCAACGGAAACAAATTGCCTCACAGTCCTGGGGGCTCGAAGTCCAACGTCAAGGCTTCGTTGGCAGCACCCTGGTCCCTCTGACACGGCAGTGTGGAGAACCCATTCTGGCTGCTCCTCGCTTCCGTCACTTTCCAGCAAGCCTTTGCATTCTCTGACTTGTGGACGCAGCAGTCCAGTCACATGCCATTTTCTTCCGGTGTCTTTACACGGTCTCATCCCTCCTCGTGGGTCTGTGGGTCCATATTGCCCCGTCGTATTCGATCAGGGCTACCCTGATGACCTCATTTTAACTTGATTGCCTCGATGAAGACCTTGTTTCCAAATAAGGTCATGGTCTTGCGTTACTTAGCTCTAGGACCTCAGCATATCTTTTGGGGGGACACAATTCAGCTCATACCATTCTTCTCCCAAACGTCCCCATGACCTGCCCTCTCCATTCTTCAGGCATCGCCATGTTAAGGGAGGCTTCTCTGACATCTCTTCCCGCATACCACCTTCCCCCCCCCCCCGACTCACGTTCTGTTCTATATTTTATGTTTCTTCCAGACCTCTCGTCACCACCGCACCTATTTATTTTTCTTGTGAATCTTGGTTTTGTCTGTCTCCTCCCCCTAGGTTATCAGTTCCACAAAGGCTATGATACCAGCTCTTTGGGTCACTGCTGCTTGCCCCGAGCCTAGAACAGTGCCTGACACACGGTAGGCACTCAGCAAATGCTTACTGAGTGAATCACCTTCAATCCTCATCGTGGCTGGGAGTTATCGGGACGATTGTCACCCCCGTTTTATAAATAAGGCAACTGAGGCTTGAAAATTTTTGGTACCTTGCTCAAGATAACACAGCTGATGAGTTTTGGAACTGGGACTGTGAACCGGGTCAGACAGACTCTAAACCTCGTGCCCTATCCATTATGCTGTGCTGCCCAGGGCAGAAGGAAGGACTCCCGGCAGATGTTCAAGGAATCCTGCAACTGCTTTAAATTATTGCTTTTTTTCCTCTAGATAAAACAGCACTTGAAAAACATCATCAAAATGTAAATCTTCGAGTCTAGGTAAGTGGTCTGGCTCAGCTCACAATGTCACTCAGACAATTGCGACACTAGAATACACTTTGTGTATCTCTCAAATTAAAAAAAAAAAAAAAAAAATCCAATTAGGCAAACTACTCTTTGGCTCAGGTGATGGTTTTATTTCTCCGGGCAGATTAGAAAACCAAGAAGCATATGCAGTCTGAGTTTCCAGACAGCTGGGAGTTAGGCACGTATTGCCGCTTTTAAATTTGGGGCACAAAGGCTTCCAAACCAGAGTGAAACCTGAATGTCAAATTAACAGATGCTGTGGTTATAACCCCCAAACCCTCACTTAACCAGCAAACACATGTACTGCATTTCCACGGGCAAAGAAAGTTAAACAACGATCTCACTAAATCAAGCCCCAAACCTGCCAGGGAGGCAAAGGAAGTTGTTTCTATTTGAATTATCCAGATCGGCTGTCAGCATGGATCACATCCACTGGATAATTGCTCATCTTTCGTCTTTGCTCTGCCTGCATAGCCACAGTCGAGAAGTCATTGTTCAGTGGAAATCACCCATCGCTGACGTTCCTGTCACGGCAATGATCCTATGATAAGGCAAGGACATTAACCAAAGCTGATAGTCATGTGCGACCACGTCTACCATCATCAAAGGTGGGGCTAATCAATGGTGCAGGAACCGAAAGAGATAGTCAAGCTGGACACAGAACAAATTCTGTATCTGAAAGCTTATGTCTGGAAAATAAAAACAGAATTAAAAAACAAACAAACAAAAAAGCCCGGGACCCCGAGTGCCAGAACCCAGCATAATATCTGACTGAGCCAGAAAAAGACTCAAATCTAATTAACTCTTCCAGCCTTTGGGTAAGGAGCTTTGGGAGAAGTGTGGGCACGAGTGCTGGAGTTTGCCTAGATGTGCTTCTCAGATTCTTTGGATAGCGATGCGGGCTTGGTTAATGTGAGTGTTGGTTTGCCTCTCTTTGCCCGTCATATGGGGATGTCCTCAGCGGCAGTAAATTGCACCACGCCACCATTATGTCACGGGAAAGAGTCGACTTTCTTACATCCTAAACCAAACTCCACGGAAAGGAAGATTCTCGATCTCTGTCGTGGAGCCCTCCTGACCTGCGGAGGTCCCAAGTTCCTAACGATGGCTGCAATTCTTATTTTGTAAAGCAGATAGGATCTAAGAGAAGGGCAAGCGAGCTCCTGTTGGGGAGACTTTGGGACCCTGTGATACCAGCGCTGACCTCTCATTGCTTCAGGTAACAACGAGCCATCACTTCTCTTCCTGACACGCTCCTTCGTAAGCTCCCCCAGGGAGTCAGGCCTTGGCATTAGTCATATTTCCTAATGCTGTGTGAAATCGGTCAGAGGCCGAAAATGACTTTTAGTGAGGCAGGTGTTAAATTTTGCTTTATGGCTGTCACTTTGCACCTCTCGAGCTTGGGTAGGCCTTGGAGATTACCGTACGTTTCAGCTGAGTTTCATCGTCCCCGTGTACTGCGGTTCCAGGGAATATTGCTTTCTTAAGCCTACAAACTTTTATTACTCTATCCAAAGACGAGGATGAAGTTTCAAAATTTATTGCCGAACCTGCTTCTGTGAAATACACCCACCTCCTCAAGCACGCGGCTGAACGCGCCAAATTGCGCAGACACGCACGAATCAGTCTATCACCACCGGCGAATATGTGAGCCATTGATGTGTTCGAAGATGCAAATGGTTATGCGTGGATGCCCATTACAACCTCCTCTTAACAGAGAAACCACTTTGGAGACAACAAGAGCCGTGTTACAGACAAAACATTTGGACTTAGCATCTCCATTCACAAAGGATTTCTCTCCTGTTGCCCCGTAATGGGTAGAGATGTTTTAAATCTCTTTCAGGCCACTTTTAAGATATTGAAAGCACTGGCAAGACAGACCCAAATAAAATGTTACATTACGAAACTTAGAGCAATTTCTTCTACTTTTCAAATCATACGGAGCACCGTAGAAAAGAACTGTCATTCACTAAAATGTTTTGTTTGGAAGGCACCTGTGTTGGATCTGGACAAGCCCTCCCCCTGTCAACAGAAAGAGCTACCAGTGACTCACTTTGTGGTGGCAAACACAGTCCTCAAAAGCAGGAAACTCTGAAGGAAATGTGAATTCCTTTCAGAACATTAAATACAGGGCTTATGAGATGGAAAGCGCCATTAAATACGAGCTAAAACGAATCTAATGTGCCAGAACACGTCAGTTGTGGGACCTCATAAGGACTTTAATATTGTCTTAAATAAATACATACTGGGTAAAAGCAACCGTTCTGTATCAATACTCTACCTAGAATAAACTTGACCCTTTAAAGAGGATAAGGAGTGGGCTAAGGGGCTGGAAGTTATTCAATAAGGCAGGTAGACACGCATGTGGCTCCCGTGGCTTTTCCACTGTTAGCCCTGGAGGAGTAAAGAACTTGGCCCTACCGAAATAGACATCTGGCCTTTGTCCTTGGCTCTACACAAGAATGCTTGTTCTTCATGGTGGGCCCCCTAGGACCCTACTTGCTGGTTTATCCCACAACATGACTCAGGGTCGGGGTGGGGGGGGGCGGGAAACCACATTTGATAATCTTAGGGTGGAGACTGGCAAATGCCAGAAAGGTCGACCGTATCATTAGAGGGCGGACTGCTTTGGTCTTGAGGTATCAGCTGACACAGAGACTGAGTTCAATCATAGGCAATCAAGCAATCGTGACTATGTAACGAAGCCTCAATACGAACCCCGCATATCAAGCTTGACTAAGCGTCACAGGTGACGCATCGCAGGATGATGAAAGGTTTGGGTTTGGAACCCTCCTTGTCTCTGTCCTATGAGTGTCTTCCTTTCACTGGTCCCAATTTGCATCCTTTCCCTGTAATAAATATGATTGTGGGTGCATCATTTTTAGCGAGTTCTTCAAGACTTCCTAATGAGTTGTTGAGCCTGAGCGTGTGAGAGATAATAAGAAATATATATAAAATGTCTCTGCCTCTGGTTCGTGCCAATATTTTGCCTTTGACCCCAGTTCCTGACGTGGAGCTCCAAATCCCTGGGAATTTCCTAGGTGACAGGAGCATCTTTTCTTCTAATGAGGTGACTCCTTGTGGCTTCTAGGTGAGGGCTGGTCACTGCAAAGGCCAACCCGTGAAGAGAAGCTTGGAATTTTCAGTCCTACCTTTCATTCTCTAGAGACGGGAGAGAGGCTGGAAAGTGAGATAGTAATCAATCGTGGTTATGTGATGAATCCTCCATAAAAATCCCTGGACTACAGAGTTCGGAGAGTCTCTGGGTTGACGAGCACATCTTCTGGCCAGAAGGATGGTGTATCCAGCTCCAAAGGGACAGAAGTTCCTGCACTGAGAATGCTTCCAGATCTCACACTATGGATCTCTTCATCTGAGAAGTCATCTGTAGCCTTTAACACATGCCTTGTCATAAAGTGGCAATAATAAGTAAACTGTCTTCCTGAGTTCTGACAGCTGCTCTGGCAAATGATTGAACCTAAGCATGGGGCCATGGGAACCTCTGATTTGTAGCCAAGTCACAGGGAAGTTGTGGGTAACCGGGCGGGGGGGGGGGCGGGGCACCAGCTGTGATTGGCATCTGATAGGGGTGCAGTCTTGTGGGATTGAGCCCTTAACCTGTGGGGTCTGCACTGCTGTGGTTAGTATCAGAACTGAATTGGATTGTAGAACATCCAGCTTATGTCAGAGAATTGGTTGATGGGGAAGAAAGCCCACATCTGGCGTCAGAAGTGTCAGGAGTGTGAGAACAGAGAACAGTGAGGGTTTGGCCCAGGTGGGGTGATTCTGGAAAACTCCCAAACTTGCAATTGGTGTCAGGCATTTGGGGCAGACGTGGCAGTCGCCAGGACCGTGTCCTTAACCTCAGAGTTTGGTTAATACCAATACTGGTGCCCTACATATCTGGATGTCCCGATCTCAGCCAGACTCACGAGACCTAGGCAAGAGATGTTATTTTGAAGCCTGGGGGGAAGGTCATGCCTCAGACTCACGGTAGAGACATTCTTGCTCTTGTCTCTTTCCTATTTTCTTTCTTGCTTCTTCTTCTTCTTCTTCTTCTTCTTTTTTTTTTTTTTTTAGCCAGACCCAGGGAGCACAGGAGGACTAGCCAAGCCCCAGTTGTGTGGGAGGACGAGGAGGGAGACTAACATGTGAAGGACCGAGTGGATGACGGAAAGCAGAAGGAAAGAGGAGGGGGGGAAGGAGGCACAGGTCACTGTAGTGGGTGACTCTCGTGCTGCCGTATCCACCCCCTGGCTAGAGAGGCTGCAGCTTCTCACAGCCTCACAAAGCCCTCTACCACATGGTCTAGGACACCTGCTAATTATACTGCACATGCTTAATTTTTAATAATATTTTTATGCCAATATTTCAGAGGGCCATGTCGATGGAGGTGGCATGATGCTTCTAAGCGCTGGCGGTAGAACCAGAAATGACATATTGCTTTGGGGGCAGATACGGAAACGAAGTCTAGTGAAATTCAATCGCTTGTGGTCATATTCTGCTTTTCAGACAAAAGTTTCGGAGAATAAAATAGCGGATGAGATTCCTCATCCCGGGCCACAAAAAAATTCCGAGGAGAAGCCTAGCAAATAGGAAATGAAATGATGCGAGGAAACCAATGAGGAACAACGATGTTGTTTTTTTTTTTCTTTTTTAAATTAAAAACTGAAATATATACCTGCTGAAAAGGGGAAATTAAACAAACACTGTGTGATGGAGGGCAATAAAAGAAAATATTTCACCAGGAAACTTTTTTTTTTTTTCAGGGTTATATCAAAGTGTTCCTCTGAAATTGATAAAAAAAAAAAAAAAAACCCTTTTCTTCATTTCTTCTCTCTCCCTCGGAAACTTTATCCTTTCATTAGAAGTCAGTCATGTGCAGGAATTATTGATAGCTGCAATATTTCATCGTGTATTTTTTAATCAGTCACTGCAATGCCCGCGCAGCTCACGGCCTGCGCTGCGGTCTCTAAGAAATGTTCTCAATTGCATGGTGCGGCTGTTCGATCATTGGGCCCCAGCTGCGTTAGCGACCCTAGGAGAGCAGGTGAATTGCTAAGAGTTCGCTTGGATTGCTGGTCCCTGATGGCAGAGGGAAAGCTGAGGAAACTTCATGAGCCAACATTTTAGCCCGCTAGGGTTTCCAAAGCATAAGCGCGTGTATTCTCTTATTTGTTTGTGTGACAACCTATGAGCAAGACCCTATTCTTAGGCCTATGGGATGGATGATCAGAGGAGGGTTTGAGAGATTTACTCCAAGTGACGGGGAAAGAACAGTGTTATTCAACCTTGCACCGTGAGCTGAGTGGACACCACCGCCTTTCCTTCTACTTTAGGATGAAAGGCTCTTGGTCAGATGCCAAAGATCTTGGTGCAAAAGCTAGAAACATATGAGCAACAAGTCTCTCCACGTACGGGGAAGCCGGTCTCCTCCCCACGCTCCGAACCCACGCTGTCCATCCCTCCCCCAGAGGCCCTGCGTTGTTTCGCTTGCACCCAGCTGGCTCTTCGTCCTTCCGGCGTCCTTTCCAAACCTTTCCCTTGACGACCAATTGAAATTCCACCTGCTGAAATTCTAGTTCCGGTCCCTCTGTACTGACAAGCTCAAGCAAGCTATGTAACTTCTCTGGGTCTCAGTTTCTGCCTTTGTAAAATGGGGACGTTGTAATAGATGCACACTAAGAGCCATACTCAAAATGAATCATACGCAATTTTATGCATAATTAGATACGGTCTTGTTTATCAAGATTGCTTCATTTCTTGTATTTACAGAAATCTGTAAGCCAGACTGTATATTTCTTTTATAACCCTGTAAGACCTAGTCCACTAATATATTTGATTATCCTTTTTTTTTTCCCTGATCGATGGATTGGTTGCAAACTCACTTTGCTGATCATTACATTAAGTCTTTTGAGGGAGTGTCTAAATTGAATTCAAATTAACCGTGGACTTGTAAACGTGTTTTCTCCCAGATATGGACAGTATCCTTCCACAGTGAAGGAATAATGATAAGCGATAACATTTACTGTGGACATGCTAACTGCCGGGCTCTGTTCTGGGTGTCTTGGTTTTTTTGTTTGTTTGTTTATGTATTTGCTCATTTAATTCCCACAAGAATCCTAAGAGATGGGCACTCTTGTTATCTGTGCTGTAGCAAAGAGGGAGAGGTTGAGGATGTTGCTCCATGTTGCAAATTCAGTAAGTGGGCATTGGGATTTGAATGGGACTCTGGAACCTGTGCTTTCCTCCTGCCCTGCACTGCTTTCTGGCTGTGCCTAGAGGAGCAGACCGGTTTCCTCCTGTCCGGCTGTGTGTACAGGAGGAGCATGCCAGAGAGCAGACGGACAGGTGATGTTGGCCCATGGATTCTTGTCCTAGGCTTGGAGCTGGAAAGAGGAGCGAGGTTCGAGCGAACGATCTCTAAGCGCCTTCGTTCTGCGGCATGTTACTGCGATTTCACTCTAAGATGGCAATGGTTGACCTTCCTACCACTGGATAAATTTGTTTCAACCTCATCCCAGTCTTTGTTATTCCTCCAGTGAAAACAGTAGGGTACAAAGTGTATAAAATATTTACATAGTTAGGTACCTCTGAGTGCATACATGACCTATATGGGGGTATATATGATATATATAATGGAAAGAAATCTAAAGTGTAAACGGTGGCCATATCTCAGGAGTGGGATTGTTTTGTAACAATGATTGTCTTTCTTTATCATTCTTGAAAATGTGAATGTGCTTCCAAATGAACCGCATTTTGAACCGTGTAGATGACGGCACCCGCATTAACCCTGGGCTGAGTCTTAGCACCCCACTTCCCCCCCCCCCACCCCACCCCCCACGGCAGTTTGCTGCTTTGGCTCCTTCAACACCATTTTCACTTCCTCCTCCTTGAACTGAGTGTGTTCAGCAAAGTAAAATATCTTGCACGCCTAAATCGTGTCTCACTTGCCTCACAATTGAAGTGGCATGGGGCTTGGGGAGGGACCCGTGGTTTCCAGAAGTGTGAAGAAGCTGAGAACGCAAGGAGAAAGACAGTAGCCTGGTGGTGAGTGAAATGAAATTGCTTTAAAAGACAAAACACGATACCTCTTTCACCCGGGATCTTCCCCTCTCTGTGACAGTCGTGCAGAAAAGAATATCGCAGATTTTTAGGAGAAAAGCTACTGACATCTGAAGCCCAATTAGCCGGATGGATCTCCTCCCCTGAGGTGTCCAACATGAAGTTCCTTGCACTTAGTAATTCCGTCTCCCCTAAAAGAGAAAATCTGGGATCACAGCCTGAATTCAGGGCTCCCCTCTCAACAAAGACGTCCTTTGCTAATAAGCCTAAATATCTCAAACTGCACCTCTCCAGGTAATAATTGCTACTTACAACTGTCTGCTTTTTTAAGGCCTACAGAACTGGAAAAGCCATTCTTTACAATAGACACTATGTAGGGGCGCTCGGGTGGCTCAGTCGGTTAAGCATCCAACTCTTGATTTCAGTTCAGGTCACGATCTCACGGCTTGTGGGATCAAGTCCTACATTGGGCTCTGTGCTTGGGATTCTTTCCCTGCCCCTCCCCCACTCATGCTCTTTCTCTTTCTCTCTCTCCAAAAAAATGAAAAACATTTTAAAAATCATTTAAAGTAGGGGCGCCTGGGTGGCTCGGTCAGTTGAGCGTCCGGCTTCGGCTCAGGTCATGATCTCCCGGTCCGTGAGTTCGAGCCCCGCGTCAGGCTCTGCGCTAACAGCTCAGAGCCTGGTGCCTGCTTCGGATTTTGTGTCTCCCTCTCCCTCTGCCCCTAACCCACTCACATTCTGTCTCTGTCTCTCTCAAAAATAAATAAACATTAAAAAAAATATGTTTTTTGATCGTTTAAAATAGACAGTATGTGTACCCAACTTGCGCAAGTTTGTGATTACAGGATAGGTCAACGGACCTGGGTTATGCTTCATTCATTCATTGCTTCCTTTACCTCTTCAACAAACATTTATCCATTGCCTGTGTGTCCTGTCCTGAGCCAGGCAGAGGGCACACAAAGAAAAACAGTGCATCGAGTCTGTTCCATGGAGCTAAGAGTCTAATGAGGGTCTACGGTTAAGTACATAGACAATTGCAGGGTGACAGTCAGTTGCAATGCTGGATCTGTGACCCAGTTTTTCAGACAGATACCAAAATAGTGCAGGGCGTACAAGACTTTGCACAAAAGTACTCGTGCGGCAGTACAAATGAGCTTGCTTAAATGAGTGCCGACTATTGTTGAGAGCAATTTATTTCTCTTCCCAAATGAAGTGCTATTTTGTTGAAAAGGGGTCCAGCATGCCACCTACCTATACTGAGTGAACTCAAAGAGCAGATGCACATTCTAAATAATAGCAACGTTATTTGCAAAACATCTTTTATCTTGTTAGCCCATAACATGCCTTACAAACTCAATAAATGACTGTAATATATTTTTATCAACATTGGTTAAAACACTGACGTTTTAATATATTTCATGTCATAAAGTATATTCGTTTCCTAAAAAAGCCATCCAACAGTAATTTTGCCGGTACTTACATTAAAGGCTGTCACTTGCACTTCATAAAACATGTCAATCTGCTGACAGACAGAAGGTGAAGATGTTTTTCTCTTGACAGGGACAGAGTTTCCTGTGATGTTTCAGGCATGGGTCTTCGGTAGGTCTCTAGCCTCATTTTCCCTGACCTAATTTTAAAGAAGTGAATGTCGAAAGGATGCTGAGAGCAGAAGACACGCACAAAATCACCTTGCTGGGTGATAATCCTACTGTGATCTTAGTGTAACGTTAATGGGCCAAAAATGTATGTGATGTTAATTTAGTGACTTGTGAGAAAGCATCTGGAGTTTAATGTAGCAACATCGACTATGCAAAAAAAAAAAAAAAAAATGTAATCATAATGCCAACAAGGCTCAGTGCTCTGGATGAAGCCCAAATTGTTAGTCAGTGCCACGAGGGCATTTAAAGCCAAGCTGGAGAGAGGGGAATGCGCAGAAAATGCCACGACATGTTCCCCGATGCCTCCAATCAGCTACCATTTGGTTATAATACAAAAACAATTTGAGAAAGAGCTTGGCAAAAACAGATAGAAAAGAGCCCTGGGGAAAGTGAAGGGAATAAAGGAACGCTCTGTTTTTGCTTTTGCTTTTCTTTATGTCATTTTACGTATGCTGATAGGTTATGAAGATCTATTAATAAATACTTTTTTAGAGAATGTAGACTCAGTTTGCACGCTGACATCACACTTAAAGATGTCTCTGGGTATTGGATAATGTAGGAAGGAGAGCTGGAACTTGGCTTTGAAAATGGCGGAATGGGTCCCGTCAATCATGGCTATCAGGTAATTTTTTGGAAAAATAAAATGTTACTGAGGCACCAGGCCTTCGAAGCCATTACAAACTCCTGCGATAAATCGGAGTTGGGCTTACCCGGATACTTATTACCTGGCAACAAAGTGGGAGGGGGAGAAGGCAGAAACATGCATGAACATTTGGGGTTATATTTTCTTTCTTCAAAATACGGACAGGCTGAGAGCAAGTGTTTGAGCATTTGCTTGCTTAAGCTATGCCTGTAATAGCCTGACCTTATCACTCTCAATGCAGCTAAATAATTTGATGTCTAAATGTGCTTGTGTTGGGGCGCCTGGGTGCCTCAGTCTGTTGAGCATCCCACTCTTAATTCCAGCAAGGGTCACGATCCCAAGGTCGGGGGATTGAGCCCCATGTGGGGCTCTGTGCTGAGTGTGGAGCATGCTTAAGATTCTCTCCGTGTCTCCCTCTGCCCCTCTCTCCTCTGCCTGCTCATACTCTCTCTATCACAAATAGTAAATAAGCAAATAAAGAAAGAAAGAAAATGTGTTTGTATTATGTTAGAATTTCCTGGAGCTAATGGCTGAACATATTGAGAATTTACATCATCCAAAGGACTTATTTGGCCTAAATCTTATTATAAGTTATGCACAAAATTGCTTCACAGATGTGACATGCCATTCTTCATGGGTAGGTAGTGGGAAGGAAGCGGAGAAGGGGTCACTAACATGAGGGGCAGGGGCTATATTCACATGTATCTGAGTCCAATATTCCTTTAAGTATAGGTGTCTCAGTGTTAGACCTGGTTCCATCTCCTAGTTCATTTGGTGACCTGAGGCAAGTGATCTGACCCCTTTGCATATCACTTTTCCCAGCTGCAAATTGGGGGCGTGTTGCACCCACCCTATGTATTTTTATAAGATTCTAAATAGGGCGAAAGAAGAAAACGTATACGACGTTACTGTGAAAAATATAAGGATGGGTAGATAGATGTTATATATATGTATTTAATAATTTGTTGTTATCCCGAAGTGATTTTAGTACCTCGGCTCACTGTCCTGAGGGTCGAGATGGGATATGAAACTCTATTGAGGAGCTTTTTCCAACGAGTTAGACTTTTTCTATAGAAAATAGATACCCCTAGAAGGAACGAGGAGGAGTGTATAAATGAGGATGTGGGCAGAGGTGCTGGCAGCCAGGATAGACTTCACAGCAATTCATTCTCTGCCGGTAAACTCCAGGAGTGTGGGAGAGAAACTGGTTTCAATGCGAGAGACTTCTTTTTCACCTTGCTCAACATACAATGACATGGCTTCGTCATATATAACGATAGGCCTGCATGCAAGTCATGATTTCCAGGCTATTTTAAGGATCTCTGCCTACATACAGAGGTATGCCTCATTCAGTTTGTTGATGGCAACAAAAATTGATGTCCGGTCAGACGTTCTTTCTCATGTTCTCACGCAGACCACATGCAACTGAAATACAGGAGTCAGGTGGGCAGAAAGAAACATGGAAAGTTTTACTCTCTTCCTCCTTCCACTTCCTGACCACCCCCGTTCTCTCCTGCTAACAAAACAGTATGAGAAATCAGGGGCATCTAAAATAGAAGGGAGAGTGTCAAAATGCTTTTTATTGTCTAGAAGCTCTTCTAGAAGGGAATCGCGGGTCTCTGAAGAGGAATCAGCATCTTTACCTATCTAGTGGCATCCTTCCTCAAACCCCACTACAGAGAGGGAACACTCTGTCTAGGAACAAGTGGCACTTTATGACAAGTCGCCAAATAACTAGGGAAGCAACCTAGGGCATAACTACCAGCACTTGATACAGTGTTTATAAAGTGGAAAACTGAGACCGTTGACTGATTTACCTCGAACAAAAATGGAACACCCACATGTTCTTGGGGGGGTGGAGCAGAGAAGGCTATAAATTCACTGAAATACCTTTCTTCTTCCTCTGGGGCGCATTCTCCTCCATCCTTCCAGTGAGACAAGCCACTCCTGGGCCAGAGTGCTTCAGAAGCAATACACTCCCCCCTACTCTCTTTCCCTGCACGCTAGCTGGATGGAAAAGCTTCCAAGAAGCTACAGAAGGACAGAAGCAACCCAAAATAGAACACCAAAAAGGAATTGTATGAGTAAGAAGATAGACGACCCTGATTGATAAAAAGGGAGAGACATTCGCTCTCTTTACGCTGAATCCATAGGATAATTCAACTGACCACTAAAAGCAGCAACTTGAAACTGTGACCTAATGAACATCTAAAGTCTACACCAGTGGTCTTCAAGGCATGGTTTCCAAACCAGCAGCATTAACATTACCCGGGAACACATGAGAAATGCAAACTTTTGGGTGCCACCCCAGATCTACCGAGTCAGATTCTCTGTAGGTGGAGCCCAGCATTTTCATGACGCCCTCCTTGTGGTTCTGATGCACGCTGAAGTTTGAGATCACCTCTGTTCTGGAGGTTTCAGGACCAGGGTGGAGTTTGAAACATGTTCACAAAGGTAAATGGCTCAATGGTCCAAAATCTGAACTGTTGATATATACTCTTCAGGTATATTTGCAAATAACAAAAAACAAAACAAAACAAATCAAAACAAAACAAAAAAACCAAATTGGAACAAAGGCATTACTGATGCTCTGCTTTAAGCTAGAATCTACCTAAAGAAAAAAAAAAAACTCGTATCAGATTAAAGGACATCTAGCAACTTGTATGATCCCGAGCTTGTACATTACCTGGTTAGGGCAACGTTCGGTAGAAGATTCGTCTGGAATTGCAAGACATAGAAGAGTCTCAACATTTAGTAAAGAGTAGCTTCTTCTAGGGCATATTTTTTTTTTAATTTTTTTTTTAACGTTTATTAATTTTTTGGGGACAGAGAGAGACAGAGCATGAACGGGGGAGGGGCAGAGAGAGAGGGAGACACAGAATCGGAAACAGGCTCCAGGCTCCGAGCCATCAGCCCAGAGCCCGACGCGGGGCTCGAACTCACGGACCGCGAGATCGTGACCTGGCTGAAGCCGGACGCTTAACCGACGGCGCCACCCAGGCGCCCCTAGGGCATATTTAAAGGGGCTGAGACTCCCCTGTAACCTCAAAGCTTAGAAAAGTTTTGCCTAATTTTCAAACAGTATCCTGAAGGCTCCAGGAAGGTGGGTTCAGCGCTGCGGTAGGTGGTTCTATTAGCAGGGGAGTTTAGAAGCTTGCCCGGTCCACCTCTCACTTGCCCAGCAGCTGCCCTTTCGTTCTTAAATCAAAAGAACTGTAAAGGATAAATTCCGTGCAGGTCCTACTTTATCATGGGGCACAGCAGAAGACCCCCATAAAAATGCTTAACCCCAAGGGCTGAGTCTTAGTCACTTGGATGAAAATGAGAGAGGAAAAGCTACGCCATCTGAATTCTGCTGTCTGACCCCGCCAGCTGAGCCATCTTGCAACCAGAGTGTCAGGGTCATAAATAACCCCGCCTCCAGTCTGGCCCCTCTTCGCGTCCCATCAAGGGAGGCAAGACCAGATTTCATGGATCAGCTGGGGAGATTTGAAGGCCTAACCTTGAGGTCACACGGATCTCAAATGTGTTCCCCTGCCTGCCTTTGTTGCCTGCTGAGGCCAAAGAGATTTTCCTTTCTGGGTTAAAAATGACTCTCCCTTCCCTTCCCCTGCAAAGCCCAATACCAGGTGGGTGGCCGTTTGTCGAGAAGGTATGTACTGATATGAGGGTCCACATGAGAAAAGATCGGGCAAGTAAAAGACAGTGGATTTCTGTGGCTTCACCTGTGGCAAGGCAGGTGAAGGCCATGATGCACTTGCCTTGGGCAGAAATTCAAGCGTTGCCAAAAAGCTCAACCATCAGGATAAAGGATATTTTCATGCGCCATTTTCAAAAGCCAAACTTAAAGCCAAAACAAAAAAAAATCCAGGATGAACAAATATCAAAAATTACAAATAGGGGCGCCTGGGTGGCGCAGTCGGTTAAGCGTCCGACTTCAGCCAGGTCACGATCTCGCGGTCCGTGAGTTCGAGCCCCGCGTCAGGCTCTGGGCTGATGGCTCGGAGCCTGGAGCCTGTTTCCGATTCTGTGTCTCCCTCTCTCTCTGCCCCTCCCCCGTTCATGCTCTGTCTCTTTCTGTCCCAAAAATAAATAAAAACGTTGAAAAAAAAATTAAAAAAAAATACAAATAAAGACGGCAAGAGCATTACTGAGTTTTCTTCTTGCCTCTAGCCCTGAGGGTTCTACCTAGCACTGTCTGTGACTACCAGCCACAACCGTGGGACGATGTTCAGTTCTGTACATAACAGATGGGTGAGTAATGAGTGAAGTAAAGCTAATTCTCTGGGGTCAGTGGTAAAAAAAAAAAAAAAAAGGCAAATGGGTGATAAACAAAACAGGAAAAAAGGCAGAAGAAAACGACGAGGAAGAAAACGCTGGGTTGAGCGCTTGTAAAGGGTGAGTAGGCGTTGTCCTAGGCACGTCGCATGTGTTAATTCATGCAGTCCTCAAAACATAATTATGAAGCAAATACTGTTATTTGTCACCGCTCCATAGGTGAGGACACAGACACGGAGAGGTTAGTTCCCCGAGATCGCGTTAGTCGACGGCAGGGCTGCGATAAGGCTTGGGGGCCCGTGTTTCCGACCAGCAGGAAGACGAGGAAGAAAGGAAGGAACCAGGGAGGAAATGCAACGGAGAGAAAGCTCCCGGGTTTCCAGTCCTTTGTGAAGTCCCCAGTAGCAGAGCACTGGCGAAGAAAGAAGAAACGGAGACGCGGTGGCTGTTTGAAGACCAGTTTAGCATCTTTGAACAGGAGACAAAAGCATATTGGAGACACTTGCTGTTGTGCTGGCACAGAATATCTACTTAATGTTGGTTGTTTTCACATCCTGACATCTCCCAGTTGACAAGGAAATGCTTGGCGTGCCATGAAATGAACAGGAGCCAGAGCTGAGCAGACGGCGGTGGCGGCGGACAGCGGGGCTGCAGCGCGCCCGCTTCTTTGGCCCCCTCCTTCCCAGACGGGTCTCACTCTGCCTCGCAGTCTCTAAATCTTCCTCCGCAGACCTCAAGGAACAGCACACAGGGATGGGTATATATTATTTATTTACTTACTTCTTTATAGGTGATATCTGCGTGCACTGTGTAAGTATTTAAAACCCGACTCGACCCAGAGCCACGAGAATGATGTCTCCATCGCAGGGCAGGGGGGTGGCGGGGCACGTTGCACAGGTTTAAGCATGATAGATGGGGCAACCAGCCTTGCTCTAGCAAACTGCCGTGAGAGAAAGGGAATAACCCTGAAATTAGAGCCGGGGTGGGAGGGGGAGGGTCGCGCTGGTGTAATATTACTGGAACAAGATGCAGAGAGAAGTAATTTACTCTGAAGTGACAGTCTGAAGGCGAAAAATAAACTAACAGGAGGGAGTTTAGGCTCATTAGCAGCCTGGTCTCAATATTTCATTATTAATGATAATAAAAAGAAGAAAGGAGGGAGAAAAGGCATATAAGCATGTGCATCCCCCTCCCCAAAACACACACACACACACACACACACACACACACACACACACACAGGAGTCAGCGCACAATAGCTCCGGGACTTGGTTTCAGTCCGGCACAACAAAGGCACCTCCAAGAGAAAGGAAATGCCAGGCAGGATGAAGAATGGTTTAGCTCTGGTTCTGGTCTGCTCTCGTCTAAATGCCTGAATCAGTGGGGCCCCTCTGCGGGATTCTGCCTGATTTATTAGAACCTCTGGCACAGGCAATGAAGCCCCCAACCGATGCTCCGCAGCCCAGCCTGAAGGAGCAACACCGAAAGGAGAGACCACGCGGAGCTGCCCATGGGATTTCTCGGGCAACACCCCTCCGGGTGGGAGGCGATCACTCCTTCCTGAGACTGTATATTGTCTGCACCCAGACAGGGAAGGAGCAAAGATACGGGGAATCGATAGCTACGGTCTGAATATAAAAGGAAACAGGATACATCCCAGAGATGGTAACGAAAACCTAAAAACGAAATTCTGCAGTCAGCAGCCATGCTGGATTCCATTTAATTTAAAATGGCTCTCAGGGTCTACCTGTTGGCCCAGTAAAGAAAATGATAATTGTCTTCTCTGCCACCAGACTGCCACTCCTGACAAATATTTTGCTGTGAATAACTGATACATTTTCTTCTTGACTTTGCCTTTCAGAAGCCAGCCAGTCTGGCCTGGCCCGTTTGTCTGTTTTCTCGGACAATTTCTGAAATTGTCAATATGGTTATGTTAACGTTAATCTGGTTGGGAGAAACAGTAGCTCCCCGACGGCTTTGAGCGATTAAAAACATGTTCAAGGTGGGGCGCCTGGGTGGTTCAGTCGGTTAAGCGTCTGACTTCGGCTCAGGTCATGCTCTCACCGTTCGTGAGTTCAAGCCCCGCATTGGGCTCTGTGCTGACAGCTCACAGCCTGGGGCCTGCTTCAGATTCTGTGTCTCCCTCTCTCTGCCCCTTCCCTGATTGCACTCTGTATCTCTCTCAAAAGAAAAAAATATATTCAAGATCATCTCCTCTATTGTCAGTGTCCCTGTAATGTATTAACATGACAGAATTCTCCATCCAACCAACGGACACATGAGGGCCCACCCCTGTTCTGGGCACCAGGCTAAGTTATAATGAATACAGAAATGAACAGATACGAGGTGTCTTTCCTCTTGTTGCTGATAGACCATTCGGGGGACCGATATGAAGCCGTAAATGCACAAATAATTATGGTATAAGCGTAAAGAAAATGATCCCTGGCTATAAGAAGCCTGGTGGATGGAAATGCTACTTTCCAGAGGGTGGTTCAACCAGCTTCTCAGAGGAAGTGCATTTAAGTTGCGACCTGAAGAAATGGCCATCTCAACAAATCAGAGGAGGAAGAGAATTCTGAGCAAAGGGACCATCCCAGGGAGGGCTCAGAGTCAGAAAAGAGCTTATTGGTTTCTTGCTCAAACAGGAGGAAGAGGCCAGCTGCAGGGAGGGCAGTGTCATATGTGACTGCAGAATGGGCGACGAGTGCCGTGAAGCGCATCAAATATCTTTCTGGCTGCAGTGGGCGGAACAACTTGGGGGTGGACAAGCCCAGAAGCAGGGAGAGCTGTCAGGGGGCTTCTCAGTGGGACAGGAGGGAAGTGGAACACAGGACGGGCTCACGGATGTCTGGTCGCCCCCTCTGGAGCCAATCTGTAGTATTAACAGTGAAAACTGCGGTCAGTGGGTCTAGACGCAGACACACACTCTTAGTAAACGGTTATTTTACTTATTATTTTAGTTATTATTATACACGCAAGGTCAAACCTGCATACCGATTTGCCTTGCTGTGGACAACAACTGTATCCGGGCCCAGAGACCATCCTACATAGAAAATCTATGTTCTTTCTTCTGGTTCTGATTTTTTTTCCCCTCCCGCATTCCTGAGTCCTCCTTATATTTCTCCTTTTAGTCCAGAACCTGATGATTTCTCAGGTGAGGCGACAATTCTCTTAGTGTGGTCCCGGGACCAACTGCAGCAGCGTGACCTGGGAATTTGTTAGAAATATAAACACAGATCTACTGAACCAGCAACTCCAGATGTGGCCACTCAGCCATCTGTGTTTTAACAGCCCTCCACGTGTAATTTTACTTGTTGTTTTGTTTGTTTACCTTTTGAATGTCTGTAAGAAGACTCAGCATTGCATTGTAATATCTATTGGACAGCACTGCGCAAAAGCATTGCTTCCCTGAATGCAAGGTGCACAGGAATTGCCGAGAGGGGTCCTGTTAAAATGCAGATTCGGACTTCATAGGTCTGGGATGAGGACTGATGGTCCGCCCTGGGAGCAAACGCCCAGGAGATGTTCCTGGTGCCGGTCTGCGGACCACACTTGGAGTAGCAGGGCACTGACACATGTTGGGGAAGTGTCTGAAACTAGATCTCGTATCACTGCCCAACCACTAGATGTGAAATCAGTACGCCTGGCTTCAAGTCCCATCTCTGCTTCGTAGTAGCAACATGACTTCAGGCAAGTCATTTTTTTTTTTAATGAAAAAATGTAGGTAATAGAAATAACAAATCACATTTGATTATTGCATGGTTTCAATAAACTACTATTGACAGAATTATTTTTCTATGTTATCAAGGCCAAGCAGGGCTAGATAATTATTCCACACCACACACACACACACACACACACACGCATGCACACACGTGCACACACACGCACATACGTGCACACACACAGGGTGAGGCACTGAACATGCTGGAGTCAGTGATACGTAGGCCATTTCCCAGTTTCTAAAATAACTGAAGGCTGGGGCGCCTGGGTGGTTCAGTCGGTTGGGTGTCTGACTCCTGGTTTCGGCTCAGGTCATGATCTCGCAGTTCATGAGTCTGAGCCCCGCGCTGGGCTCTGCGCTGACAGTGCGGAGCCTGCTTGGGATTCCGTCTCTCTCTCTCTCTCTCTCTCTCTCTGCCCCTCGCCTGCTCATGTTCTCTTTCTCTCAAAATAAATGAATAAACTTAAATTAAAAGAAAATAAAACAATTGAAGACTACATAGAGAGATCATAAGTACGTGGATGTTCCACATTTCCTCCCAATTATCTCTGCCTGGATTCTCTGAGTCATCGTGACCAGGGAGAAGCTATCTGAGAGGGACGATTGTATTTCGCCAGCGTTTCTTTCAGAAGCATTTGGTAATTCGATGCTTTGATACTTTCCCAAGGGGCGAGGCCCGCAGGGGATGTTATTCTAAATACCCACCTAAATACTCAGCTCCAAGTCTCCGAGAATCTGAACATCCACAGAGCGAGGGGCTCCAGTAGACTAGACTTCATCAGTAATTAACAAGCAACCAGGCTCTTAGAAGGAGTCACTTTGTGACCAGAGGGAAAAGAGAACAGAGCTAGCCTGTGACTTTGTCATCATTAGGAAGATGGGGAAGGCGGAGAAAGATGCATAAAGCAATAGTCCCTCAAAGCATAATTGTCATGCTGTGGTGACAACATCCATATGGCTGAGTTTAGCCCACGTCTCCCTCTAGGGCTGTAGTGCTGGGAATCCAAGATGGCAGGAGAGGGCACAACGGCTCAGAAGCTGAACAGATATTGTGCGGGAGCGCTTGTGCTAGGTCCTGGAATCGAAAATATTGCAATTAGCTGCGACGGCAAGAGAAACTGTTTTGTTACCTGCTGTCCCCAAATCCTCCCTCACCTCCTCCCACCTGACAGAATTCACCTATTTCATCGCTTCCCCAGCAAAGAGGGTGTGGAATGGTTTCTTCTTTCATGAAGGTTATTGATAGGTTGATTTTGAATTTCTGGACAGGGAAGGGGGTCCCCCTCAATCTTTCTAACAGCAGTTTTCTCTAGAAGGGAAAGACTAGGTTGTTTAGACTAAGGCAAGATCCCTGCCTTGCCATGTCTACCGCTGGCCTTGTTGGTGGCACATCCCATGCACAGCATGGAAAGCCACGTAAAACCAGAACGGCAGCCCCTAGAAGCGGTGGGTGCAGAAGACCCAGCTCTATTTACGAGTCGTACTAGCCCAGGGACCTATGGCAAAGCGTCCCTCTTCCCCAGGCCTTGGTGCAACATCTTTAAGATAAGAGCGCTTGAGGACGAGACCTACAAAGTCCTTTTCGGCCACAGTATCCTGCTATTGCAAAGGGTAATTTGCTTATATAAAAGGACCCCGTGGTAGGGACCGCTTTGCTGACAGGGTGCCCGTGCATGCCTGTGGAAAGCACACACTACTGCAGACGGGCTGAGGCAGCACGAACACCACACCCACGGCTTAAAGAAGTGAGACTTTCGCCACTGGAGAAGGAATGGTCACTGGCAAGTTCCAGGGCCACCAAGCGGGGTCAAAATGGACGTGAAGTTCGCCACCAGGGCCTTCCCCATTTCCTCTCTTGCCACTCAGGCCCTAGCCAAGGGCAGTGGGTCCCTGGGAAAGATCTCATTAGATAGTCTGGAGCAAAGGAAGGAAATTTGTACTTCATAACCTAGAATATGCCCGTAACTTGAGTACAGGTTCCTATTTAGTTTAATCTTTGCTATAAGGGACAACATAGTGCAAGGAGGCCCTGGCTCCTGAGGGCCGTGAGTAGGGGGTTGACTCACGTACCACTTTGAGGGCGAGCACCTCCTTAAATTTTGCATCTACACGCCTCCTTCGCCTCACCTAGCTCTGGTCCTCTTACGTCCGTACTTATATTCTCATGTCATAAATACGGAATCAGCCATAGAGAGACCCCAAGTCGCACAGCCCCACATCTGACATTAAGATCCATCCGTTGGGGGCACCTGGGTGGCTCAGTCAGTTAAGTGTCCAGCTCTTCCTTTCGGCTCAGGTCACAATCTCACGGTGCATAGGAGATCAAGCCCCGTGTCAGGGTCTGTGCTGGGAGCACAGAGCTTGCTTGCGATCCTCCCTCCTTCTCCCTCTCTTCCCCTCTCCCACTCCTTCTCTGTCTCTGTCTCTCTCTCTCTCAAAGTAAATAAACATTTTTACCAAAAAGATCCGTGTGTTTCCTCTATCCCAGCAGTGCAGTAGTGAGTCAAGGCACAGACCCTAGAGAGTTTAGAAGAGCCTGCAAGTTTGGAATTCTGGTACCAATATTTGCTAACCAGTAGCCTCAGCCAACTTGCTTGAATGCTCCACTCCAGTTTCCTGGTCTTCCCAAAGCTAGCACCTACCCCCTAATGTGGTCATTAAGATTAAAGGCGCATCGCACGGGGAGCACTGAAAACAGTGTCAGGAACGAGTATGTATTGAGATACGTGTTACCTACTCGGTAATGAGGATGAGACGGTGGTGGGGGTGATGATGGAGATGATGATGATAATGATGATGATGACGGTGTCTCGATAAATGCGAGTCGCTCTTACTAATACTCTGATTATATTATCGACATACAATGCTCAGCGAATTATCCTCTGATAAGTTGTTTGCGTTTTAGCAGGAGTTACTTTCCTAGATGCTGGACCCCCAGCCGTAAATGATTACTAGCTCTCATCACCGAGTCCAGGCAGGCTATCTTGTGGAGGAATGAGAGAGGCGGCCACAAATCATACAACGAATGTCATTCCCAGCTCAGACGGCCAGCCCGCAAACCGATGGCTTTGCACCTTACCGAGATGACTTTTTCTTCGGAATCAGGAGCTTAACTCGACGGGGAGAATTTGGCAGGCGTTGCAGTTTGGGCCCACGGGGACTCCCGCACGAGGCTAGCATTTTCCTAAACTTTTGCCCCGTGGAAGCCAAGATGTTGCTCCTCGTCCATTCACTGGCTGCTTGTCCGGGATGTAGTCTACTCCCTTGGGAGGCCCTGGCCCCAAGAATATAAGGTTGGATTGTCCCTGCCGCCCTAGCTGGCTTCCTTTCACAGCTGATTACTCCCCCATTAATTGTTGGTGTTGATAATCTGCAGAACACGTTTTATCAGCAGTGCCAAGTGCCGGAAGGAAGACAAGCGGTGGCTGGCATTATTTCATCGGCCTCCCCATTAGCAGTGCTTGTGAGCGTGGTCATGGGGCCAGGATCACAAACAGGCTAACCGCTGGTCCCCAAGCACAGCTCTCATCAAGCAGACTCAAGCTGATCCAAGGGTGCCTTGCAGCTGCGGTGGCTATGAAGGAACTGACCGAACCAAACTGGGGTCCCCATGGTGACAGGCGAGCTAGGCATCTAGCCTGCAACGGATCGGCCGTCTGACTAGTTCCTCTGAACCAGACCACCTTGAGGGAAGACAGACAGAGAGCAGGGGTGACAAATGAAAAGGGAAGGCTGAATCACCGCCCTTGGGGCACGGAGCCCGGCACCCAGCGAAACCACCCTGAAGAGACCGTGTGCTGTGGCTTTACTTCCTCAGGCTGGTGTCCCTGGTCCCCGCCACTGCCTGTCTCTACGCTGACAACTCCAATTGCATCAGCCCAAAAAGGACCCCAAAGGAGCACTTGATGGGTGTCACCCTGGATGTCACACTGGACAATGCCCAAATGCCCACTGAACCCTTGAGCGGAAGGAGGCCTTGAAAGGATCTGACATTGAAAACAGTACTCCGGGGGTAGGATATTGAAGCCTTGGGGCGCCATTACTAACGGGTCTTATGGCCCAAGCTCCTTCTCTCTTTGGCTTCTACTTTCTCTTCCTTTGCTTCCTCCCCATTTGTTTTTGTTTTTGTTTGTCTCATTTTTCTCCTGTGATGAACTGTACCATTCCCCACCCCCCACGCACATCCCCCCCCCCCATCCTAAGCCCACGAACATGCGATACCTCATATGCAGTTATGTTTATGCGGCACGCCTGAAAGAGGGCAGAAGCACTAATAAGGCATCTCTGATTGTGACTTAGAAAAACAAGAGCCTCCTCCCTGCCTCCTTGAAAAGAGCCTTCAATGCTGATGACTCCCTTTGTGAGAAGAACAAAGACAGCCCATGTGGTGGGCCCGTGGGAGCAGGGAGGACAGTTATAGAAAAGACCGGAGAAAGAACCATGATGAAATCAGACTTCCCTGCAGCCGAAAGGAAGCCCAGCTCCAAACCAAATCAGAGAGACAGATGACACAGAAGCCAGATAGGGGACAGGCTACAGGTTGAGCGGGGACCCGCAGGGAGGGCTTGGGGCTGAGGAAAAGCTACAGGCACCACCTCCCAAGGGTGCATGTGTTCCAGGCGTGCTTCTTACTAATGGTAGACAACTTCTTCCCTAACAAGAATCAGGACTTGGGCTGCGCGCCAAGGTGGGCTGAGATTTTATGATGGGCCGATGCCCTACAATAAAGAGGACGGGAGGAGGATTTAAGGGGACGCTGGCTGGGTTTTGAATTTCAGGGAGCTGTACCACAGAGGAAGGTCCTTTGCATTATCATAAATACAGGGAGACAGTGGTCAGCCAGCAGTGGGCCATCTTATTATACTTGCCCTTTGCCCATTATAATGATCTTTTCCCTGCTGCTCACTATGCCTTCCACCACCACCCCCATCCACACACACACGCACACACACACACACACACACACACACACACACACGCCTTCTTGGGTACCTTTGTTTTTGTAAGTTTTATTTATTTCTTTTGAGAGAGTGAGGGAAAGAGAGAGAGAGTGTGTGTGTGTGTGTGTGTGTGTGTGCGCACACATGTACAAGCAGGGAGGGGGCAGAAAGAGAGGGAGAAAGAGAATCCCAAATAGGTTCCATGCTGTCAGTGCAGAGCCCAACCCGGGGCTTCATCCTGCAAACTGGGAGATCATGACCTGAGTCAGATGCTTAACGGAATGAGCCACCCAGGCACCCCCCTCCTGGGTACCTTTTTGCCCAGGGATGGCTATCACCTGCATGTCTGCCCTTCAATGTGCTGAATGACCAAGTCTTCAGACGAGCAATAGGAGGGGATATTTCAAAGGAAATTCAAGCACCAAGGGCCTGCCTTGCCCACACCTGGAAAAGTCCAGAAGGATACAGAGAAGGCACTGCCTAAACTGGAGACAAGAGGCCCTAAAGAAATGTCCCCAGTTCCTGCATAGTGGTAGTGGACCGGTCTCCTGAGCTTGGTACTTCATCCTAACCACGCCAGAGGAGGCTCTGTGTTGCCCCACCTTCTCCCAAGGTCACAGCGGCCAGGTTGTGGGAACAGATGAACCCTAATCTAAACAAGCTCCAATCTTGCCTTTAATTTTTTAATGATGCAGACAAGTCAGTTTCAGATAAGAAAGAAATTACAATACAGGAGGAGGGGGAACCAACTTAGACGAAACAGTTGGTTAACAATTTTTGCTGGGTTTGATCTTGGGAGACAGAGTGCTGAGACGGAAAGACTTGGGTTTTATTGTTAGACAAACCCGGCCGTGAATCCAATCTCAGCAACTTCTGTGAAGCCTTGGATAAACATTTCACCCTATCTGAGCCCAGTTTCTCGAGTCAAATACATATATTATTATCTACATCTGCCTCGTAGGTGTATGAGGAATAAATGTGATAATACAGGTAGAAAACCTTGAGCGTATTTGGTTATAAATGAATGTTAGCTTTATGTGCTAATATATTGAGCTATTAAAATGTATCCACACCACCCTCTATTTCCCCCCTTTCCTGTTTTCTTTTCCGGCAGGTAATTGTCCTTGGATTCCTTCATTCAAAGAAGATTTATTGAGAGCCTACTACATGACAGATACCACTCTAGGCGCTGGGAACATTGTGGTTTATAAAATATACAAAGCATTATTTCCTTGGAGGACAGACGCAGAAAAGCAAAACATAACCAACCTTCAAACGAAAAACAAAAGCAAGAAATATAATGGATTTGCTTTCAAAAGCCCAAGCCACCAATAGGAGAAAGGACTGGAGTCTAGATACAGTGCTCTGGCAGAAACAGTGGGGTAAGCATGGTTTCCAGACTGAAAAGCGACTGTGCGGGCAAGAAACTGGGGAGGCAAAGACAGAGGGGGGCACTGCGCGCAGCCTCCCTTGCTCCTGGGAGGCTGCGGAGCTCCGGAGAGACGTGGATCCGGGGTCCATCGGGGACATTTTGGCAACTGGCCGCCTGGCACGTAGGTTTTGTTTGGCCCATGCTCCATTTGAAAAAAAGGATGGTGGCCTGAGACACTTAAGAGGTAATCGGGCCCACCTCTTCTGTTATAGAGGAGGAATGTGAGGCTGAGAAGAGTGAAGTATCTTAGCCAATTCACATAGTAAGAGAGTGGGTCACTGTGAGTCTAACCTAGATGTAGATGGTACTGACCAGGGGGGGCGGGGCAGGCTCAGAAAGACGGTCTCATTCAGCGTGTATAAAGACCACTTGGTTGGGGGGGGGGGGGGGTAATTAAAATGCAGATTCTCGGGCCCCACGCTAAGGGCTTCTGATTCAATGGGTCTGTAACAGAGGCAGCGGAAACTGCATTTAATACGCACCCTGGGGTGATTCTGCTGCAGAGGGTCTGAGGACTAATTGCCACCCTGGGCCTCTCCAGTGCTAATTTGTATGGAAACCCACAACCTCTGAGATGTAATAAGGTGGCATGAATTCCATCAAATCCCTGGCTAGTGCAGCTCCCTTCCATAGGTACCAGCCGAACCTCTTCAGCGGAGTTATGGCGTGTATTTGCATAAATTACCATGAGAAACTTGTTAATATTTCCTAGATATCTCTTCTCATTGCTCCATTACACAAGGCTTTGTGCTTGTGTTTGGGGCTGAATGTCAGCCAATTGGAAGCCGCAACTGCGATGGCAGAGAACTCGAGGTGGTAATTTATTCCCCTCATGGAGCCCTGGTGTCACCTATCTGTTCTAAGAAACAGCTATCTGACATCGGTTGAATTTTATCACGCAAATTATAGAAAGTGTTATCATTATAAGCAGCAGGAGGTTCCTGATTTGCTATCATTTACGCGGTAAATAAGTTCGACCCGTTAGGGATAGGGAACGAGTTTGGGAAGTAGATGGGAAGGGATTCCACCAGGGGTTGAGCCCGCCCTCCCCTCACCTCCCCTCCCCTCCCCGGGGCTTTGTGCCTTCAGGAAAATGAGGCTTCCAAAAGATGATCGGATTTGCTGGATAGAAAAGACTCAAGAAGTTTGCTTTCTGGAGAAGATAGTCCACCAGCCCGCAGTGTAATCTGGGCTGGCAAGTATTGTCTCCAGCGGTCCTGCCCAGATAGGTTCTCCTCCCAGGGTAATTGCAAATAAAAGAAAGTGTAAAGGAAACCATGATACTTTAACCTTTGATATTGAAATTTCAGCCACAATTACAGCAAGCACATTAGAAACATCTCCAGGAAGAGCTGCTTCTTAATGACTTCCCTCAGGCTGGGTTGGCAAGGAATGAAGAATTTATTTTCCATTCGGCCAGTTCTGTGTATCCTCCTAAAGGTGAGGGAACAACAGCGAGTGATCGTGGGGGGTGGGTGTGGAGGAGACACGGGGAGAGAAGGCACAGGGACTGTAAAGAACAAGACGGATTAAAAAAAAAAAAAAAATGAGTTGTAAGATGCTCAAGCGAGTGAACGGGGGAAAGCAGAAATTTAACCCTGGAGTTGGAGTAGAGGCATTGAAAGCGGCTAGTAGGGGACTCACTGACCAGAATGATCAGTGATTTGGGATTTTAGAACGCCTAAATTCTCTTCCCTGCTCAGCCACAATTATCCATTTAAACCTGGATAATCCATTACAGCTCTCCAGCCTCTGTGTCCCATTCTAGAACTAAAATGTTAAAGTGAATGATCTCTATCATTGTATAATTCTAAATGACCTTATGTCTATGGGAGTCATTGGCACCAGGCCTGTACTAACACTAGGATTTCTGGAAGAGACACAGCCCCTGTGGTGGCTAAAGATTTCAGGAAACTGGCCAAAATAAAGAGAGGATCATTAATAACCAAGAGCAAGCAGGGCAATGCTGGGTAGTCAGATGACAGAGACAAGAAGAGAACCAGAGAGGGAAGAAGAGTGTGCTGGTTTCGTATCTCAGCCTTTCTCAGAAACCATCCATATCATCGCTCAAGAAAAGTAAGGAAGGGGACGCCTGGGTGGCTCAGTCGGTGAAGCGTCCGACTTCGACCCAGGTCATGATCTCACGGTTCATGAGTTCGAGCCCCGCATCGGGTTCTGTGCTGACAGCTCGGAGCCTGGAGCCTGCTTCGGATTCTGTGTCTCCCTCTGTCTCTCGCTGCACCTCTCCAGCTCGTGCTCGCACTCTGTCTCTGTCAAAAATAAATAAATTAAAACAGGGGCGCCTGGGTGGCGCAGTCGGTTAGGCGTCCGACTTCAACCAGGTCACGATCTCGCGGTCCGTGAGTTCGAGCCCCGCGTCGGGCTCTGGGCTGATGGCTCAGAGCCTGGAGCCTGTTTCCGATTCTGTGTCTCCCTCTCTCTCTGCCCCTTGCCCGTTCATGCTCTGTCTCTCTCTGTCCCAAAAATAAATAAAACGTTGAAAAAAATTTTTAAATAAATTAAAACAAATTTTTTTGGAAAAAAAAAAAAAAAAGAAAGAAAAGTGAGGAAGTCACCTTCCGCCTGACTAGCAAGGTGATAGAGCACATGGGGCCAGGCTTCACCAAAGATCTGAATTGCAGTGATCGGAGTCCAAATGCACTGGACCAGTTACTTCAGTCCCCCAGGTCTGTCTTTCCCTATTATTAGGTCTAATATCGGTGACCAGAATCTTCCTTTAGATGGCATCACTTATTTTCCTCCGGAAGAATTTCGAGCTCAGTTGGCAAATGGAAAAGGAATACTTATTTGGGGAGTGCCCCAGAGCTGCAAGGCCGTGCAGAGTTTTGGGGAGGTGGCAGGGTTAGGAAGCGGGGGTGCTAATAGCAGGGATTAAGAGCTTCTCTCAGGGGCGCCTGGGTGGCGCAGTCGGTTGGCGTCCGACTTCAGCCAGGTCACGATCTCGCGGTCCGTGAGTTCGAGCCCCGCGTCGGGCTCTGGGCTGATGGCTCAGAGCCTGGAGCCTGTTTCCGATTCTGTGTCTCCCTCTCTCTCTGCCCCTCCCCCGTTCATGCTCTGTCTCTCTCTGTCCCAAAAATAAATAAACGTTGAAAAAAAAAAATTAAAAAAAAAAAAAAAAAAAGAGCTTCTCTCATTCCAAATCTGGAAGCTACTTTTAATTCTAGCTTCCTGGGTTGGTATATATATGTGTGTGTGTGTGTGTATATATATGTGTATATATACATATATATGTGTATATATATATATATATATATATATATATATATATATGAATGGGATCCACAAAGAATCTGGGGGATCTGTTCCCTTCAGTCTAGCTCCACCTGTGACTGTATTGAAGAATGGAAGAATCTCTCTCTTTTAAAAAAAATATCTATTTATTTTTGAGGGCTAGAGAGAGCGCGCACATGCACACGGGGTAGAGGGGCAGAGAGAGAGAGGGAGAGAGATAATCCCAAGCAGGCTCCATGCCGTCAGCCCAGAGCCTGATGACTCAGGGCTTGAACTCATGAACCGCACGATGGTGATGCGAGCCAAAATCAAGAGTCGGTTGCTCAACCCACTGAGCCACCCCAGGCACCCCAAGAATCTCTTCCTCATAGATTATAAGCAGAGAAAACAAAGTCAAGACCTGTATTCTTCCTTGAAGCCTTAATATTCATTATGCAGTAAGCCCTAGGACTCAAAGTCAAGAGTTCCTTGAGAATGAAACGTTCTTCCGAATCTGAGTTGTTGAGTAGTATGAAACTATGTACTAATCTCACTTATTAATTCAGTGTGCTGATTTTTCTCTGTCAGTGACCAAACCCGTGTGTTTTGACAGCTCCCAAGCTGCAATCGTTTGGTTACTTTCCCCCTTCCTTGTTCCTCGTATATTCTGTCAAACATTTGGTTCAGGAAGTTTAATCCCTAGACAAAGACGAGAGTGTGTTGTACGTCTACGAGGATCCAGCTGGGGGTTGAGGTTGTAACACATTTAATTACTGGGAAAACACCACTCAAAATAAAGGAGTGGTGTTTTGCCTCCCACCAACATCTTCTTGGCCAGACAGACAAAAGTAGGGAGCCCAGGGAAGCCAGCCTGCAAGCGAACCTCGGTGCTTTGTCTCTGTGATACTCTTCATGCACGGGAGGTGTGCCTAGTAGCCATCCCCCGGCTGCCATGTTTGACAGGATCTCAGACACACATCCTGAACATGGGCTGTCCCTGGAGAAGCTTCAGCACTTAATCCTGTCACCGTAAAGCATCCATGCACAGCCAGGCTACAGGCAGACCCGATGTTCTCAGGGAATGGCTGTCAGTCATCAGTAATCCTACAGCCAGCAAGATTACACCGGAACCGGCGTGCAGATGGGCTTGAGGAGAAGTAGGAGAGGACTCGGGCTGTAACGGGCACCCCCCAACGCAACCAGCATGAGATTCTCTTGTGCTTTGAGGAGTTGCGGATGGAAATCGTTTCCAGGATGGTGTCCTTCCAGGGTTTGCTACTGTCATGCTTGGAAGGGGTTACCTCCGTGGTGGTGTCTGAGACATAACCTGCTGTGGCTCATCAGGCCATCACTTTGAGGAAAATATCTAGAAGCTCCTTAGAAAAGCCAGTCATTCATCCATCCATTTATTTCCCCTGTCACCTGTAGTGAGCAACTGTTACAGGCATCGCATGGACCATATAAAGTTGGAGTGTGGAAAAATGTGTCTCAGGAAAGACCACACTTCATATCTTTGGCCACCAAAATAAAGAGACTATTGTTCAGGGTCTGGGGAACTGTCCTGCAGCCATCACTCTGTTCTCTCTTTACACGCTCCAGCCCCCACCCCCCCCCAAACTCCTTTCTCTTTGGATAATGGGAGGCCTAGATTAAACAACTATTTCTTGAAATATGCTATTTTCCTGATAAGCTGGCACACAAAATATCTTAACCCGACACACCCACGGGGATATGTCATAATGCTATTAGCGTCACTCGTCGATAATGTATCAGAAAGTAAATAAGCCTAATTGACGATAGTAAATCCCCAGCTAAATCTCTGAATCTTCTGCCTCCCAGTCCAGCTCTGGAGTCCTCTTTCCACACCTCTGGGTGACCACAGGTTTCGCCCGTTGCCTGCTTGTCGCCGGCTGGACGAGCGAGTCATGCGCTTGGCTGAAGCGACGGCCTCTACAGAGCAGCCTGGGCTGGTGGCCGTGTCCACCACAGGACTAGAGGCACCCTAAGAAAGGAATTCCTGGCTCTTGAGAAAGTTTCCAACATCCTCTAACAGAAAATGCGCATCCAAGATTGTTGGCAGTTTCTTCACAGGGAATTGTTTTCAGCAAACTAGGTGGCTTGAACTTATCAGGTGACACCGGGCCGGGCTACAAAAGTGACTCTGAACAACCCCTGGTGAAACATGTATCCTGAAAGCTGTCCAGGAGATAAAAGCTCTCAAGGTTATCGTGTCTGTTTCTCTTGTCTCTGTCACCTTTGATTTGAGATGGGAGGACATTTGTGATGGCCTAACCTTTTGGTCTCTAGGGATTTGTGTTTGACATGTGACTGAAGGGTGATTAAAAAAAAAAAAAATGGGTGCATATATTTCTAGAGCTGTGAACTTTTCAACAGGGTTTAGTCCCCGGTGGGGTGGGGAAGTGGGTGAGATTTACTTCAGGACTCTGCACCTGCCTTTTGCGGCCCTGCCCTTAGCGTCTCTTGCAATTTCTTCCTTGATTCCCTTTCTCCACCAGGAGCAGTGATCTCACATCCCGCTACCCTTCCCCCTTCACCCAGCCACACGAACACATTCTTAGGCTTTATGAGGAGGGGATTATGTATATCTAGGAGTCAAGAGTGTTTCTGTTCTTTTTAAATTTTTTTTTAAGTGTATTTATTTTGAGAGAGAAGGAGCGAAAGACAGAGAGGGAGCGGGGGGGAGAGAGAGAGAATCCCAAGCAGGTTCTGCACCGTCAGTGTGGAGCGCGACACGGGACTCGAACTCACAAACCACGAGATCAACCAGCTGAGCCACCTGGGCACCCCTAGAGTATTTCTATTTTAAAGATGCTACCCAATAGCGCGTCCACAAAGCCGAGCACCAGCTGGATGGGAAGGATAAATCTACGGGAGGGCTGGGGAATTTTCCCATGCCTCCTCCCCTCCCCATCGCGTCCTTGAGTCTACCACGGGCTTGGGCTGTATGGCTGGTCGTGCCCCCAGATCTCAAGGCTGAGGTGACAATACCTACAAATATATTTTCACTTACTCGGGGATACCAGAAGAGAGTATGTTGGGACAACAGAGTGGCTTTTCATTGTTGCCTGGAAGTCGTCCCATGGTCTGAGGGAAAGGCTCAGCGCACACGGAACCTCAAAGGAACAACTCTTCACTCGTCTCGTTACGTTGTGCTTCCGATGCCAACGTATCTAAGAAAACTGGGAAGGCTGGAGGAGAAGCAAGCACACACTGAAAGGGGTGGCGAGTAGCATTCCCAAGTAAGGATGAAAAGATTTGTCATAAGCAAGGGATTTCTAAAGGGCTTAATGATGGGCTTTAAATATATGAAGGTGTATTACGGACAGAGCAGGGGCCATCTGCTCCCCATTCGTCCCTCCTCTGAAATCCTACAGCACATATTGTCTGTAACTTTCTCTCAGCCATTCATCGTATGCTGCCGTAGGACTCGTCTTCTGTTGTCCAGAAAATCCATTTAACTTTGTCATGAGCTTCTCTTTCTTCTTTCCAATTAAGACCATCGCTCCTTGAGAGTAGGAACCAGTTGCTTCTGGTCTTCCTACCTCTTTCAGTTCTGACCACCAAACTTCGCAGATGCTAGATATTAAAAAAAACCAATAATAAATACGATTTTTTGACTCGGTGATTGATACCGAGGGGAAAAAATAACTTTCACTCTCAGGGATCTAGCTTGGAGATAAGAACATAAGATCTTGACTGCAATGAGTTCGAGAGGCAGTAGGATGAGAAAGACAGTACTCCGAGGAGTGAAGTACTTTGGTACTCGGTAAGCCTGAGTACAAATGCAAAATAACCTCTTCCCAGCTACATTCTCTTAGTCAAATACTTAATTTCTAGACCTCAGTTTTCCTACATATAAAATGGAGATAATAATGCCTACTACGAAGGATATCTGGGTGGCTCAGTCGGTTGAGGGACCAACTCGATTTTGGCTCAGGTCATGAGTTCAGGGTTCACGAGTTCCAGCCCCATGTCAGGCTCCACGCTAACAGTGCGAAGCCTCCTTGGGATTCTCTCTCTCTCCCTCTCTCTCTCTCTCTCTCTGCCCTTCCCCTGCTCACTCCCTCTCCCTCTCTCTCTCAAAATAAAGAAATAAACTTTTAAAATTTTTTCCAGAAAAAATGCCTACTAGGGAAGAACTGCTCAGCAGTTATGTGGCCTTAATGTATGGCCCTCAGTAGCCACACAGTCACGGGGACTTTTGAGTCAACCTTCAACGTGAAACATGGTTCCGCTCCTTACAGATGGTGGGACCTCCAGTGTGTTACTTTCCTCACTAAGCCTCAGTTTCCTGACAAGAGTAAGTACTCCTCAGGCTTGTTGTGCATGTTACATGAGTTTGTGTCTCTAAAATGCTTAGCACAGTTCAGCACACATTAGGTCTTTGATAAATATGAAATATTATTAGGTTCTTTTCCTAAAATTCCTCATTTTTTCTGGGGCAAAGCCTTACGAAGAAAAAGATAATCTCACCCCTTTCTTCATGTCTCTGCATGGCTTTCTTACTAAGAGCAAACGGGCGGATGACGGCGCCTCTTCCAGAGTGAGGTAAAGTAAACTCTCAGCTGCTGTAAAAGTGCCTTGAAGTCGATCATCAAAGAGGCATTGGAGAATTCTGTTGTGGAGCCAGAGGTAGTTAAAAGTAAAGTCCAGGTCCGGCTAGTCTGGTATAGACTGTTACAGAAATTACAAACTGGTTAGAGACCATCTGTTATGTCCACTGGAATAGTCCCCATCTTGGATAATTGTTTGTTTTATGGAAAACATCCTGCTTACATTAGAGACTATGGAATTAATGGCTTCGGTCTGGGTTTCTTTTTCTTTGGCCTGGCGTAACACTGGAAAAGAGAGGCACTTAATCATTATTTCATAAACGTGTGGAGGACTATATGGCCTGTTGGACAAAGTTGATCATCCCTTAGAACAGAGGCACATGGCCAGATATGAGCGATAAGGCAGGTCCACAGACAGACATGTAGATAGAAAAACCAAAACTAATACAGAGAGAAAGAAATGGAATCAGAGACAAAGCTAAAGGTAGGAAAGAGAGAGAAAGAGAGACACATCGAGGAAAAATAGGTACTGCTTATCTTGGAAGGTATGCAACCCACCTTTAAATGGAAGGGCTGGGGCACCTGGCTGGCTCAGGGAGGAACATGTAACTCTTGATCTCAGGGTCATGAGTTCTAGCCCCACTTTGGGTGTAGAGATTACTTAAAAAA
>NW_024412426.1:1028442-1041524 GCF_014898765.1 Herpailurus yagouaroundi
AGTAAAGTCCAGGTCCGGCTAGTCTGGTATAGACTGTTACAGAAATTACAAACTGGTTAGAGACCATCTGTTATGTCCACTGGAATAGTCCCCATCTTGGATAATTGTTTGTTTTATGGAAAACATCCTGCTTACATTAGAGACTATGGAATTAATGGCTTCGGTCTGGGTTTCTTTTTCTTTGGCCTGGCGTAACACTGGAAAAGAGAGGCACTTAATCATTATTTCATAAATGTGTGGAGGACTATATGGCCTGTTGGACAAAGTTGATCATCCCTTAGAACAGAGGCACATGGCCAGATATGAGCGATAAGGCAGGTCCACAGACAGACATGTAGATAGAAAAACCAAAACTAATACAGAGAGAAAGAAATGGAATCAGAGACAAAGCTAAAGGTAGGAAAGAGAGAGAAAGAGAGACACATCGAGGAAAAATAGGTACTGCTTATCTTGGAAGGTATGCAACCCACCTTTAAATGGAAGGGCTGGGGCACCTGGCTGGCTCAGGGAGGAACATGTAACTCTTGATCTCAGGGTCATGAGTTCTAGCCCCACTTTGGGTGTAGAGATTACTTAAAAAACAAAACAAAATAAAAAAAAAACTTTTTTTTTTCTTTTTTTCTTTTTCTTTCTTTCTTTCTTTCTTTCTTTCTTTCTTTCTTTCTTCTTTCTCTTTCCTTCCTTCCTTCTTTCCTTCCTTCCTTATTTTTTCTTTCTTTCTTTCCTTCCTTTCTCCTCTTTCTTTCTTTCTTTCTTTCTTTCTTTCTTTCTTTCTTTCTTCTTTCTCTTTCCTTCCTTCCTTCTTTCCTTCCTTCCTTATTTTTTCTTTCTTTCTTTCCTTCCTTTCTCCTCTTTCTTTCTTTCTTTCTTTCTTTCTTTCTTTCTTTCTTTCTTCTTTCTCTTTCCTTCCTTCCTTCTTTCCTTCCTTCCTTATTTTTTCTTTCTTTCTTTCCTTCCTTTCTCCTCTTTCTTTCTTTCTTTCTTTCTTCCTTTCTTTCTTTCATAGAGAGAGAGAATACGAGTGGGGGAGAGGGGCAGAAGAAGAGAAAGAGACTCTTAAGCAGACTCTATGCTCAGCTTGGAGCCTGACATGGGACTCAAATCACACGACCCTGGGATCATGACCTGAGCTGAAACCAAGCGTCAGATATCAACCAATGGAGCCACCCAGGTGTTCCCCCACGAAAAAAATAAATAAACTTTAAATGAAAGGGGGTCCTCTCCCTAGAAATTTCATTTGTCTTCTCTCTTCTTTGCTGAAATGGTTTTAAGCAATACCTTACCTTTGAGTTAGTCCCAATATCTCACCCCTGCATACCCTTCTGAGAGAGAAAATAGGAACTTTCTAGTTAAAGTCTTCGCTTGCAGCCCATTAGAGTAATAATTACACTGTAATCTTCTCAAGAGATGCAGCATGCCATCGTGCAGCCTCCAAGGTCACAAGCCTCATCATAAACAAACCACTGTATGACAATTTCTGAAATGCAACCTCTCTCTCTCTCTCAAAGGTCCATCGCTTCATTAATGAACCTGTAATCCCATGCACACCTGTTTGCCTGATTTATAGATGTTTCTGTCTCTTCAACAGACCCATACATTTCCATGCCAGTCTCAAGTGCCTTCTCGTTTGTCCTGTGGTATAAAATGTTGAGAATGGTCCACCATTTTTCTCCGATCCCACACCCTGAGACCCACACACCCTCTCTGGGGCACTGGCCACAATACTCTCTTGCTTTCAAGCCTTTGTGAAACCTAAAACCATTCACTGGCAGCTCCCAATCAGAGTAGCACTCTCTGCAGGTCACACTGAACCAAGACTCTGTATTTAACCCTATAAACTGTTTTATTGAGGGGCTAGCAGAGATAAAGGGTGCCCTTGGTGGTCTTAGAAGACAGTGCAAAGGGCATATCTAGAAGATCATGTGCGTTGTCGTTTGGGAGAGCACTGACCGAGAAGAGCCCCTCCGTTCACATCAAAGTGTGACACAAGCAACCAATAAACACATGTTATGTTGAGCGCCTCTTCTTTTGGGGTTTGTTGCTGCCGTTGACATTAATTACTGTGAGCGACATACCTATCCATCCTTCGGGGTTAAGATCAAATATTACCTCTCTCAAGAGAGCTTTCTCTACATTTGTAACCATCAAAACATTCATTCCTGCATACATCTAATAACTAGATCTGAGTCATTTTGCTTCATATCCAACTGTTGGAAGGGTGACATTTTAGCTTCATAATTAAATTTTAAGCTCATGGGACAGTTTCTTCCAAGTCTATTAAATCTCCTACACATGGTCTTTTAGGTCGACAATAAAGACGTGGAACGAAGGAAGGAAGGAAGGTCTGATTATTTGACACTAGGCACTGGTAACACCCACGTTGTCAATTGAGTGGCCCAAGGTGAACAATTGCTATTTGCTTTGCAAAATGCATGGAAAATAAAAGCAGAGGTGAAAATACCTGAGGGCAGGTGGTAGGGTAGGAAAGACGGAAGAAATAAATTCTGTAATTTGTAAGAAAGGTTGGTAGTCTCTGTTTAGGGAAAATAGACTCTGTGGATATTTATTGAATGTCTATTTCATGCCAAGTGTTACAATAAGATATTTTGCAAACATGACTCCTTACAACAGTACCATAATTAGGTTTTGCTATACGACTGTATGGCTGAGGAAATATAGCTGGGGTGTCCCAGAGACTTGCCTAAGGTCACACAGCTAATAAATGAAAAAACCTGTTTGGGAGACCAAACCAGGTTCTCATTTAATCACTTCTTCAACAAATATCAGTTAAACACCAGCCACATGCCAGGCACTTTTCTAGGCACAGAGAACCAAAGATAGAATCCTTGCTGTTATGAAGCTTGCATTCTAGGACAAAGAGATATAACCAATAAATGAATGTGCTTTAAAAACATCACGCCATGTGTTGATGACTGTTATGGTAACAATACAGTTTGGAAAGACATAGCGAGTGGGGGGCTGTGGGAATGTGGTGGCTACAAAATTAAATATGGTGGTCAGCAAACACCTGAGAAGTGAAATTTGAGTAACCTCAATAGAAGAGGGGGTATGCTACAGAGATTCCAGCAAGGACAAAGATACCAGGGTGGTAGTCTGTCTGACCCAACTGAAGAATAATGAGGAAGTCATCGGGATTGGAGTAAAGTGGAAAAGGGGGAAGAGAGGAGGAAATGATGAGGTCGTGGAGATACCGTGGGGTCTGACCATGCCAAGCCTTATAGGCTTTTACTGAGTGGGTTCTGAAGTTATTAGTGGATCTTAAACAAAGAATAACCAATATAATTCAATTCTTGGAAGAATCACTTTGGAGGTGAGATTAAACTTCACAGAGGAAAGGCCAGCAGCAGAAGACCAGTTAGGAGGCTATCACGGTAATCCAGGCAAGAAATAACAGCAGCTTAGACCAGCCTGGTTGTTGACTTCAGTTGTAGTTTGAGTGTGGGAGCTTAGAAGATTTGCTGGCGGATTTGAGATAATATGTGACAAAAGCATAGGCATACAGATAGCTACAAGGTTTTGGAATGAACAGTTGGAAGGATGGAGTTTCTGTTTACTGAGACGGAGAGATTGAAAGGAAGGAGCAGGCTTGAGTGAGAAGATCATGTGTTTTGGGTTTACGCATCTGAGATTTGATATGTCTTTTGGACCTCCGCATAGAGCTGTTGAACAGGAGTTGGGTATATTATTCTGGAGGTCAGGGAGAAGTTTAGACTACAGATATAAATTTGGACTTCCCAGCAGACAGGTGGTAATTAAAGCTGGGAGCTTGATTAAAGACGCGAGAGTAGATAAAGAGCATATAGACATTGGAATCAGATATAAACAGAGACTAATAATGGTGTTGAATTCAGCCCAGACATTTCCAATCTTAGAGTTTCCAGAGATGAAGAGGGAGATTGAGAAGAAGGCATCAGTGAGTTAAAACGATTACCAAAAATAATACTGTCTAGTGGGGAACATATAGCAAGGGAAAGAAAGTGATCAGCTTGAGTTCCATGCAGCTACGAGTAAGATGAGGGACGAGAATCAGCCATTGGGTTTATTAATATGGATTTATCAATATTGGCATTTACAAGTGGTTTATTGTTGCAGTGGTGGTGATGGAAACTTGATTGACATTGATTTAGGAGATAAGATGAGGAAAATGGTGGACGATAAGTATTAAAGACTATTTTGAGGGGCGCCTGGGTGGCGCAGTCGGTTAAGCGTCCGACTTCAGCCAGGTCACGATCTCGCGGTCCGTGAGTTCGAGCCCGCGTCGGGCTCTGGGCTGATGGCTCAGAGCCTGGAGCCTGTTTCCGATTCTGTGTCTCCCTCTCTCTCTGCCCCTCCTCCATTCATACTCTGTCTCTCTCTGTCCCCCCAAAAATAAATAAACGTTAAAAAAAATAAAAATAAAATAAAATAAAAAAATAAAAAAATAAAGACTATTTTGAGGTGTTTTGCTATAAAGGGGAGCAAAAACAAAGAGGCAAAAGTTTGAGGGGGGTGTGATCTCGAGAAAATATCTCTAGAACAGGAGGAATACTTACCATGTTTGTGTCTCGATGAAAGTGGCCTAGGGAAAAACAGATGATGTAGGGGAAAGAGCAAAGAATTAGTTCTGTCCTCAAGGAAGCAAGAGGGGATAGCCCCCAGCACAAAACTGAGCCGTTGAGATATGACCCTGAGGTGAATCTTCAGGCAAAAAGTAACAGGAGGGTACAGATGCAAAAGGGAGACGGCTGCACTGTGGAAACTTGGAACGTTCTCTTCTGAGTGATTCAGTTCCTCAAAGAAGCAATGTAACCAGTCGAGTGTGAGGGTGGGGTAGATTTTGGAGGCTTAAGGAGAGAGAAGGTGGTATGTCTAAAATACAATGAGGATGGGGCGCCTGGGTGGCGCAGTCGGTTAAGCGGCCGACTTCGGCTCAGGTCACGATCTCGCGGTCCGTGAGTTCGAGCCCCGCGTCGGGCTCTGGGCTGATGGCTCAGAGCCTGGAGCCTGTTTCCGATTCTGTGTCTCCCTCTCTCTCTGCCCCTCCCCCGTTCATGCTCTGTCTCTCTCTGTCTCAACAATACATAAACGTTAAATAAATAAATAAATAAATAAAATAAAACAAAACACAATGAGGCTACACGCATAAATTAGACAGACGTTTGGACTTGACTAAGGAATGGGGATTTTTCCAGACTAGCACAATTTGAATAGAGAGAGGCAAGAGAGTTCAGGAAATACCCAAGGGTATGATTACGATGATGGCGAAGGAGGGAAATGACGCCTTGAAGGGGACTTGAAGGGGATGTGTGACAGAGAAAGAATGGCTGTGTCAATGTGTGACAGCTTCCAATGTGATAAAACAATTATTAGGTTGGGATACCGGAGGGAGTGAGAAAGCCAGGACGGACAGGGCTGGACGATGGGATGTTATGAGGTAATATAGAAATTGCTACCAACAGGGGCGCCTGGGTGGCGCAGTCGGTTAAGCGTCCGACTTCAGCCAGGTCACGATCTCGCGGTCCGGGAGTTCGAGCCCCGCGTCGGGCTCTGGGCTGATGGCTCAGAGCCTGGAGCCTGTTTCCGATTCTGTGTCTCCCTCTCTCTCTGCCCCTCCCCCATTCATGCTCTGTCTCTGTCTGTCCCATAAATAAATAAAAAAAAAAAGTTGAAAAAAAAAATTTTTTTTTAAAAAAAAGAAATTGCTACCAACAGATGCTGCAGTGGGTGTAATACAACCTCATCAGAGAAGACAAAGGGGCTGAGAGGCAGAGGGGCAGATGCTGTGGGTGCCCTCCTATACCTCCTTGGTCCACCCTGGAGGTCACCCTAGACAGTTCTCAGAAACGCTCGTAGCTTTCCGCATCTCTGCCTGGGGATGTTCTCTGACCACAGACGTTTCCTTGGCCTACATGAGGTGCAAAGTTCATGTCTCAAAAGTGACTTCTAATCACGGAGGGAAGGAAATTAATGGGAAAATTCCCCAACCTCACCACCCCTCTGACACCCTGTTCTGAAGTATGTTTTATACAATGTCTCAGAAGGCCCTTAGTTGTACCAAGCCCCAGTTCCCACACAAGAAACCCATTCAGTCATTCACCTATGATCGGTCTCACTGTCTTACTGGGCCACCTGGAATCACATCCTAAATAAATCACCTACCTCAAAATCCTTGTATCAGGATTTGTTCGGGGGAAACCTATTTTATTTTATTTTATTTTATTTTATTTTATTTTATTTTATTAAGTTTATTTCTTTTGATAGAGATAGCACAAGTAGGGGAGGGGCAGAGAGAGAGAGGGAGAGAGAGAATCCCAAGCAGGCTCCACACTGTCAGCGCAGAGCCCGACACAGGGCTTGAACTCACGAAACCACGAGATCATAATCTGAACCTCAATCAAGAGTTGGATGCTAACTGACTGAGCCATCCAGGAGCCCCAGGAAGACTCATTTGAAAATAGTTGGGATTTGGGAAAGATAAGCTATGCGGACATTGACGTCAACTAGGAGCAATCGGAAGATCTTCAATTATATATGATAATGGTGTTATTTCAGGCCCATTTTTAAAAGCGACAATATGCCATGTGTGTATATATGGATGCAACCGTTGGAGATTGGCTGAATGCAGCATAGAATAGTTTTATCGTGAAACACCACGCATCTTGAAAAAATAATTACAGCTCTAGGGGCGCCTGGGTGGCTCAGTCGGTTAAGCGTCCGACATCGGCTCAGGTCATGATCTCACAGTTTGTGAGTTCGAGCCCCGCGTCAGGCTCTGTGCTGACAGCTCAGAGCCTGGAGGCTGCTTCACATTCTGTGTCTCCCTCTCTCTCTGCCCCTTCCCTGTTCATGCTGTGTCTCTCTCTGTCTCAAAAATTAATAAACATTAAAAAAAATTTTTTTAAATAATAATAATGACAGCTCTAGATACAATATAGTCTTGAAAAGATATTCATGCTAAGGTACATGAAGAATGAAAAACAGGTAACAAAGCAGTATGTGGGAGGGCATTTGTGTGTGTGTATATATATATATATATATACACACAAATGTACAATTCCATAAATACAAATATATATATGCATATATAAAATACATACATATATATGTCTACGCTTTGCTCTCTTTCCACATACATGCGTGCACACACACACACACACAGACGTGTTAATTTTTCTTTAACAAGTATACAATATTTGTGTCTATACGTTTAAAAAACATAGCAGGTCCTCTTACCCCTAGTGCAGGGAGCTGTGTCACCACAGAACTCAGAAATCTCACATAAAACATTGGGAGAAATTCCGTTGACCAACGGTCCCTGTCCCGATTTGCCCTTGACTGAAGGCTTCCCGGGGATGCCATGAGACTGACTCCCAGTACTGAAACCCGTCACACCGAGGTGGTTGGTCACCCTAGGAAACATTTACAGTCTCTCTTCCCTCCTTCCCCATAAGTGGACAAATGACAAAATAGAATCTTTCAGAGTGCTGGAAAGGAAGGCATGATGGGAGTGCAAGACATCATTATTATTCAGGAGACATACATTTTTTGCTGCAAAGACCCTGGGATAAAATCAACACATTTGGTTGATAATCCCCTTCACATGTGCATGCTAGCTTTGCTTTCATTTTCATCTGCAGGGAGTCTTTAACAGCTGTTACTGTCAGGCCTTTGCACTCTGTTTCCAAACCTATAGGAACCACACAAGGGCAGGAATGTTCAGAGAATGAAGTTGGAGGGGCTTAAGGAAAACTAGTTCATCTGCATTGTTATCTAGAAATTCACACCCGTTCTCTCCCTCTGCTTCAGTTCCTTGCTCTCCTGCTTTCTCTCCCTGTGTACCAGGCAGAGATCCTGGGATGAACACCAGCATGCCTGTTTGGTATGCATACCGTGTGGATGGTCCAGACAGGAGGCTCTCACTTCATTGTTCACGAAGGCTCTCTGTTAAATAATTTTTAATGTTATCTAAGGAGTTTAATGGCACAGTTATTGGAAATATTACAAAGGCAAGAGGAAAAAGAAGTCATCCCTCTTACATTTTCCAGACCTGTCACAGGCTCACCCAGCCCCAAATCTGCCCCTGTTAGCTACGGAAGCCGTGTTCATTTTTGTTTAATTTATTGAAATTATGTAGGATCGCCTTCTGTCCTAAAAGAATTGAGTTGCCCGTATCTCCATTTAAAGAAAGTGTGTGACCCTCGTCCCAAACACATTTATGTGGTGATATGACTTTGGCTGGGGAAGGTCTAAGGAAAGCCTAGATGGTAACCTTTGCCATGGGTGGAAAAACCCAACACAAATAGGAAATCTCTGGTATGGATCCTAGGCATTAGTATGTTTAGATACTCCACTAGGTAATTCTTTTTTTTTTTTTTTTAATTTTTTTTTTACTTTGAGAGACAGAGAGAGAGAGAGGTGGGGGGGGGAGGGAAGGACCAGAGGGGGAGGGGGGCAGAGAACCCAATGTGGGGCTTGTACTCACGAACCACGTGATCATGACCTGAGCAGAAATCAAACACTTAGCCAACTGAGACACCCAGGTGCCCCAGCTGCTAGGTGATTCTACTGTGCAGTTTGTTCCAGTTCCTTCTTGTATTTCAACTCATTCATTCATTCATTCATTCAAACACACAGGTGAAGTGCCCTATAGAAGATGCTATTGTCATTAGCGAGAGTAACAAGGGCATACTTTACCTACGAGGTCATATTCAACAAGGTGAGAATTTAAGTCTGCAAGCCCAGAGACCTGAGTTTGAGTCCTGGCTCCACCATGGCTTGCACTGTAAGCATATGCAAGTCATTCCCTTCTATGAACCATTTTATTCCCTCCATACAAAACATCCTCCAAAGTTCGTAAAGATCAGCTTAGATAATGCATGAGAACAAGTTTTGTAAGCTTTCCAGATATTTTCATTGTTGGTGACTACATACTTTCTATAGAGCTCTATTCCCTCTAATCTGTCCCCGACCTAGCTTTCCAAATGTATGTTCAAGTTTCTAGCTTTAAAACCGAGGCTTTTTCTTCATTGCATACTCATCTATAGCTGGACTGATTTATTCTACTTTCCTAAAACCTGGCCATGTGTATTCCCATAGTCACGTCTTTGCTAATGCCATTTAGTCCTGAGAATACCTCTTATCGCCAGTTCCTTAATCTTTACTTAGCTTTCCCAAAGCTTTACTTAGCTTTCCCAAGTTATTGATTAACCTGAATATCAGGTACTTTCTAACTATGCTAATGCACACTGAACCCCCTTTCCAAGGATCTTACAGCCAACAATGCATTGCATCATAACATGCCTTGGTTGAATTGTTTTTCACATGTTTCTATCTTATTTCTCCAACTGGTTTGTAAATTCCTTCAAGAGTAGGTACCATGGGTTACATTGCTTTGCTCAACTACAAAGGCTTATGCCAAATTGATTTGTATCAATGCATACTTAGAAGAAAGGAAGAAGGAAGGAAAAAAGGAACAAAGGAGGGAAGGAAGGAATGGATATGTCTTGGCAACTTGGTTAAAAATAAATTGATTATTGATTTTTAGACCTGTTTCTAGATTCTGTGTTCTATTTTATTGGCCTGTGTCTCTATACTTCCATCAATATCACTCTGTCTCAATAGCTACAGCTTTACAGTGAGTTTTAAAACCATATACTGTGAGTCCTTAAAAAAGGAAAGAGGGAAGGAAGGAAGGAAGGAAGGAAGGAAGGAAGGAAGGAAGGGGAGAAGATAAAAGGATTGGAAGGAAGAATTATTCCTCTGAGAGTCCTAAATTTTTAACCCTTGATGTAGTTGCTATATCATCCCCAGTTTTAAGTGTTGAACTTAACAACAGCAATGCCTGCCTACTGCCCTACACCTATAACCTGAACAACCTCTTGCCCTAAACATACCTGTTCTTTCCCCATCTGAACCTTGCCTTCTTGTCCAGTTTGAGATTTTAAGCTTCAACTCTACGGTGGCTAAATGAGACTTATTTCTTCTACCTCTACTTCTTCCCTCCTTTATTTTGAAAACAAGGAGGGAGAAGTCTCATGATAGCTTCCTGGCAAAAGTATTTGAGATGCCTGCCCTTTGGTCAATGCAGCTCTCAGACCAGGGAGAGAGAGTTCCAGACCCTGGCTGGAATCCTGTATTAGAGGCCCTTTTCTGCTTGTCATCCGGCTACAATCTCCCCATCAGGCAAGTAGTCTGGTGCTTACTAGAACCCACATCCTGGTGCTTACCTAGATCCCATGTCCCTCTCTAGATCAGGTTGTGAGACTGTAATTTCCCACTCACATGACCCCAAGCCACTCTCCAGGGCCTGTATGTACCTCCTCCTGGGTCTGTCTTTGCAAGAGTGAACTACACGCTCAGTGTGCAACCCCACAGGAATGGCCAATAGGCAGTGCTTTGGGGGCCAGGTGGGCAGAATTTGCACATAGAAGTTGAGATGTCCATGTGCGTTATGTGAAGCATAGATAGATAGAAAATTGGGGTGGATGAAAAGCTAACAGTCTATATATATGACAGTGCTCTAGGTCATGGGAGTCCCAGAATCCTAAGCTCAAATCTGGCTTCCAGGTCATAATTCAGGTATTTGTGTGAGGGTAAGAGGTCAAGAATATATTTTATGTGAGACTTTTTATCTCAGTATGATACTTCCTAAATCTTCAGACATACAGAAATCCCTGTTTATACTCTTGCTATGCTATGGGACCAACAAATTAAGGACATGCCTAAATTTGAGAATTTTAAAGCCCTTCCCACTCTTCACTTTTTCTTATTAACTTTGAAATAGAACTTAATGAGATGCCACTTATCAATAATGAAATGGATTTAAATAATAATTTAAATGGATTTAAAGTGTACAATTCACTGAGTTTTAACAAATAGAGATCTGTGCAATCACCATGCCCGTCAAGATAGATCATATTTCCATAATCCCTCAAAATTTCCCTGGGACCCCCCCTTCCCTTTTTTTGTTTTGTTTTGTTTTGTTTTGTTTTGTTTTGTTTTTAATCAATTCTCCCTCATTCATGATCCAGAAAACCACTGATTTGTTTTCTGTTGCTATAGATGCGTTTTCCTTGTTTCAGAATCTTATCTAAACTGAATCACATGGTATTTATTCTTTTGTATGTAGCTTCTCTTGTTCAGCCTAACGCTTTAGCTTTATCTTCTAAATTGTAGCATTGTTTAAATTTGCATTTTCCTGATGTCAAATGATGCCAAGCATCTTTTTTTTTTTAATTTTTTTTTTAACGTTTATTTATTTTTGAGACAGAGAGAGACAGAGCATGAACGGGAGAGGGTCAGAGAGAGGGAGACACAGAATCTGAAACAGGCTCCAGGCTCTGAGCTGTCAGCACAGAGCCCGACGCGGGGCTCGAACTCACGGACCGCGAGATCATGACCCTAGCCGAAGTCAGACGCCCAACCGACTGAGCCACCCAGGCGCCCCAATGCCAAGCTTCTTTTACTGTGCCTATTGGCCATGATTATATCTTGCTTTGTGAAGTGTTCGTTCAAATATTTCGCCTTTTCTTTTTAATTGTGGATTTTTTTTTTTTCTAAGTTGTAAGAGTTCTTTATTCTGGATACAAGTCCTTTGTCCAAGGTACGTGCTATAAATGTATTTTCCCCTTGTAAACTTTGTCTTTTAAAAAATCTTTTCAATGGTGTCTTTCGAAGAACAGAAATTTAAATTCTGGCGAAGTCCAAATTACAGGATTTTTGTGCTTTGTCTAAAAAATGTTTGCCTATCCCAAATTACAAATATTTTTCCTATGCATTTTTCCTAGAAGTTTTATAGTTTTAGTATTTATATTTAGGTCTATAATCCATTTTGATTATATTTGGTTTTGTGTATCCTGTAAAGTAAGGGCTGTGATTCACTGTTGCTGTTTGTTTGTTTTCTTTAGAGATATCTAACTGTTCAGCACCATTTGTTGAAAGCATTATTCTTTCCCTATTGACATGTCTTGGCAATTGGTCAAAAATAAATTGATTATTTTTAGGCCTATTTCTAGATTCTCTATTCTATTTTATTGGTCTGTGTCTCTATACTTCCATCAATATCACTCTGTCTCAAAAGCTACAGCTTTACAATGAGTTTTAAAATCATACACTGTGAGTCCTAAAACTTTATTCTTTTTAAAAAATGGTTTGAATAATCTAGGATTTTTTTATACCCATCTAAATACCAGAATCAGCGTATAAATTGCTATTTAAAAGGCCTGGTGGAAATGTTGAATAAAATTGATATGATTTTATAGATCAATTTGGGGAGATTGACATCTGAACAATTATGAGTGTTCTAGTCCATAAATATGATATGTCTCTTCATCTATTAGGTTCTTTTAAATTTTTCTCAGCTAATTCAACCTTACATTCCTGGCATAAATCTCATCTCTTAGTTTATAATCCTTTTTGTATGTTGTGGACTCAGTCTGCTACTGTTTTAAGAATATTTACATCCATGTTTAGAAGGGATGTGGGTCTATAGTTTTCTCTTGGGAGATGTCTTTGTTTGACTTTGCTATGAGAATAGTATTGGTCTCATATTTGAGTTTGAAAGGAGTTTCTGAGTTAATTTGTGTTGGATTGGTATTATTTCTGCCTCAGATATTTGATATAAGTCAATAATTTGAGTCTGGAGTCTTCCCTGTAGAAAAATTTTAAATTATGAATTTAATATATCTAATAGATGGAAGGCTTTTCAAGTATTCCGTTTCTTCTTGTATCATTTTTGGTAATATCATTCTTTAAAGGAATTTTTCCATTTCATCTAACTTGTTTAATATGTTGCTGAAAAGTTCTAATATTTTCTGATCGTTTTCCCCCCATGGGAAAATGCTCAAAATTGATTAAGTGAAAAAAGTTATACCTGGTTACCTTTTTAGTGTTCGGAGAGTCTATAGTGATATTTCCTCATTCATTTCCAACATTGGTAATTTCCTTTTCATTTTTTTTCTCAGTCATTCTAGCAAGATATTTAATAATTTTCACTTCTCGGGGCGCCTGGGTGGCGCAGTCGGTTAAGCGTCCGACTTCAGCCAGGTCACGATCTCGCGGTCCGGGAGTTCGAGCCCCGCGTC